>NC_060141.1:169209678-169512708 GCF_021461385.2 Schistocerca piceifrons | reverse complement strand
GAGATAGGAGGGATGGAGTTGGAGATGCAGGAGAGTAGGAGTTGGAAGGGGGATCGTGGCAGAAGAGGAAACAAGGGAGGAGATAGGGAGAAAATGGGGGGAACAAATTATAGCTAGTAGATGGACAGCAGTGGAATAGATGATAAACAGTTAGGAGGAGGCGAAGAGAGGCATGCATCAAAGGACATATGTGAAGCAGACTGTGAGGAGAGTTGAGGAGACAAAGGTATGGGGAGGTATAGGAGTGCCAGAGGATCGAGATGCCATGGAAAGGTGGGAATAATAAGGTGACATAATGATAACCATAAGTAGACAGTGATACAAGATAGAAAATTTTGTCTTTCTTGGTTAATGAATCACACAGATATCACACAGCGCACTAACTTCTAAATTGGAAGATTTCAGTCATTTCGAAACGACAAATGCGAAATCTTGCTAATGTCAGGCACAAGTGATGCACTGCACAACTGTTCTTACTTATAATGTTATAAATATTTGGCTGTGGTGTCGATTATCTCTGAAAATGATATAACTCTACTCTTTTTGACAATCACACTTTATTTATTGATGAGTGAGGGTAGGCAAAGAAGGGCTTAAGAATCAGAAGAATAGTAATCTAGCCAAGATCAAATGTTGTATAGCCTAAAGACGACACCGAAATTAGTGCATACTGCGTGAAATTCAGGGTAAAATTAAGTAAATTCCTTGTTATTATTTTTGTTATTTCAATTTCTTTATTTGATATTTCGACACTTTTATATTTACGAGATTTTATTTTTAAAATGCTGAGATATGTCACGACATATTCTTTGGTCACACAGTACTGACACAGAGATTCAGCAAAAAGAAGAAAAACGGAAAAGACAAAAAATTCTTCCTGTACTAATGTATGCAACCCTAAATCATTTTCGTTGAACCAAGACTGCAATTCTGCTACACCCAGTGTCTTAAGCACTCTACCTCATCAGTGGGTCAGTTGAGTTGACATTTAAGATGAGATGATTGGAGATCATTTCGCCTGGCAAATAATATAATTTACTGAGTTTCAGTCTACAATGATTTTTCTTATTCGTGATAAATGACTGCAAAAATGGATGTCATAATCAGGACACAGTTACATGAAAAAGTTGCTCTCAGCTTCATCTTGCGAAGATAGCGCTATATACAGTGTTTCAAAATCTTTGCATAAAATGTCTAGGGCTGGTAGGTGACGTTATGGAGAACAGATTTTAATGGATACAAAATGTTCCCTGGCGCGTGCCAACGACGGTAGGCATCTTTTTATTGAAATCACTGGCCCTGGGACGACGACTTTTCTCGGAAGTAGCAGGCTCTGCTAACCAGGTGTGCTGCATCTGTATACTACCTACAACAATGAACTGACAGAGTGATTTTCAACAAGGAAACCTTGACAACGAGTGTCTACAAGCGGAGAAAGGTATTTCATACGTTCAGCCTACCTCTTTTCATGCAGAGCATATGACTGTATTATAGGCAATACACACTGCATACGAATGTCGTGGAGAGCCTACACCCTGTCGCCTCTCAGGGGCATATCCAGTTAATCAAGACGCCAAGCGACACCAAGAAGCATCAGCGAACATTTTGTCAATGACGAAAGTCGTTCCCCGTGAAATGATTTATCACTCCAAGAGTTCTGATTGAAAGACTCAGAAAAAATTGTACATGTAACTAGTGTGTTACTGTTTGTAATGTAATACATCACAGCTGGTGTATCCTCTGAGACTGAAGGGATTTTTTTAAAAATATTGCTGCATTCACTGTTTTTATTTAATATCTCTTGTTACTCTTAAAATCATTTCCACATGTCTAAACTGGAAACGTTTAACTACATTTAATTGTGATAATATGTCCATTCCCTCAGCTGAGTGACCAGAACGTCTGACTTATATACAGTGGTCCGAGGTTCGATTCCCGACCGGGTTGGAGATTTTCTCCGCTCAGGGACAAGGTATTGTCTTGTCCTCATCATTATTTCATCATCATCGACACACAAGTCGTCCAGTGTGGCGTCAACCGAAAAAACTTGTAACTCGGCAACTTCCCCAGGTGGGGACTCCCAGCCATCAATGTCATACGATCGTTTCATTTAATCTTGTGATAATATTATGCGATTGAGACAGCTTAGCTATGTATCGATAAGTAGCGAGTTTTTAGGATAACAACGGTAGGATGATTGTTATGGGTTGGATGGTTGTTGACCAGTGATCAAGTACGGATGGCAAATTTGTAATTGCAGTTGCGATGACCACTGTGTCCGGAAGGCTTAGTGGTCAGAGCAACTGCCTAGTAAGCAGGAGATCCTGGTTCGAATCCCAGCCTCAGCGCTATTTTCAACTTTCCCCACTGATCAATGCCCACAAGCAGCCAATGTCTGTAATTCGTTTGTGTCTTTAATTCATAGTGGCTGCTGGATCAAAACGGTATGTGTCTGTCAACAATAATGGGAGTCAAATGACTTTTATTCATGACTGACCACGTAGATGGTGCTTTCTTCGAACCGACCAGCTCCAGAAGAAAGTTGTTGCAGAGCCCTCGAATAAACCAGACATAAGTCACCTAACGCCGTCTGCTAGATGGTTTTTCTTAGTAACTTAGGTTGTTGAAATGTTAGCCATGCTGTCTTGTACTGCTAGTGCATTGTTATTGGTTTGTTCACGAAATAAACATGAAAGAAGTTGACAATAAGAGATTTAGCATCAAACTAACAAGTAATTCACCAACAATAGCTATGAGGACTTTTAACAATGAGTGATACTATTGAGAGCATGACAAGTACAGGGCGTTTAAAAAAGAATATACATATTTCGAAAGCATATATTTGTTAAACTGTAAAGCATACAACTATGAAACTTGGGACACACATTTACGAATCTCGTTAGAATGAGATTTTCACTCTGCAGCGGAGTGTGAGCTGATATGAAACTTCCTGGCAGATTAAAACCGTGTGCCGGACCGAGACTCGAACTCGGGACATTTGCCTCTCGCGGGCAAGTGCTCTACCAACAGAGCTACCCAAGCACGATTCACGCCCCATTCTCACAGCTTTACTTCTGCCAGTAGAGCATTTGCCCGCGAAAGGCAAAGGTCCCGAGTTCGAGTCTCGGTCCGGCACACGGCTTTAATCTGCCAGGAAGTTTCACTCTTTATTTTGATTAATATCCAGGTGGATGTTTCTGGACTTGCAGCGTTTGTCATATATAATTCGCAAAAAAACGTGTCCCTGATGGCCAAGGACGTCACGATGGCTTGATGGAAATTTCAAACAAGATACTCCCAAATAAGAGTCACTTTTCTCGAACAATTGCCCCATCTCACTAGATTTTCCATACCGTTCTATGCCGGGGTGAGACAAACAGGCAGGTATGTGCTAACTAGAATGAAAAATAGAACCAATAAACCCGTTGAATGTCGTCGCAGACGGCCCACTGATAAGAGAGAAAGAGAGAGAGAGAGAGAGAGAGAGAGAGAAAAATCAGCAGCTTCATTAACAGCAAACTAGGCCATTAAAGTAGTTGCCGGGCATTAATTACTCCAGCTGTGCAAACTTACTTTATTTTACTTTTTTTAAAATAAAAATGACAACATGACCATAAAGCAGCGGTAATAACGTATGGTGAAATTACGCGCTCGAAAGTACGCAGTCGTAAAGGGATAGGGGGGCTCGGGACGAAATCGTGCTGGAAATTTCATTTGCGAGCCCCGCGCTATGCCGCGCTCGACCCGCCCTAGCCGGAGAATGGAACCGGCCCATGCAATTTTAACGAGTTCTGCTGTATATTTAATTATTGTAATATTTATAAAAGCCCGTACGGTGAAGTTTGAGAGGAGGGGCGACGACCGACGAAGAAGAGAGAGAAAAGAAGGGGTTACCACGCGGGGGGAAGCCGGCCGCGGGGCGGGAGGCGGCAGCAGAAAGGAGAGACCGAAGGAGAGCGACAGCGAGCGGGGCTGATGGTCCACGCGGTGGCGGCCGCGGTGGTGGGAGGTAGGGGCAGAGGCGCCGCGCGGCGTCGTGCGTCTTGGCGCCCGCGCTAACTGCTGGAAGAAGCTGCCGCCGCCTCGCCGCCACCACGAACACATACGGGAGATCCCCACGGTAACGCAAGAAAAATATCTGCGCCAACCAACTCGTCTCTCACGCGGCTTTCAGAGACGAGCCAAGCCCTTGGAGACCTGAAACTCTGACAACAGTTGTGGTAACTTGCGAGTGCGCGTGTTGTAGACCGTTTTTCCATTCTGATCTCATACCGAGATAGCGTAAGAGAATTGTTTGTGCGTGTGGGTTGCTCCGACTTGTTTCTGGACTTCATGCCTGAGAAGTATCCACCTACTAGTTCTCTTTCTCCAGTTACCTTCTACTCCATTTCACAGTACCTTTTCTTTTCCTACCAGGGACGTATTTACTATTCCTTGTTAGATATTAAAAAATACTGTATAACACAAATCGAATGCAGTGCTACTTACCAGAAAAGAACAATCGCCTTCACGACCCGCAGAGACAATAAAGTTGGCACACGATAATACGTTTCTTCTTAAAGGGAAATGAATAGGCCTTACGCTATCGGTACAAAGTAGCAAGTTACCCTGGACGGCGAATGTGAGCAATGCGTGCGGCACAACGAAAAGTAGTAGGGCCGCTTATGCCCTCAATACGCATAAATGATTTATCAAATACGTTCAAAGCTGACGAAGATTTTGTCTATCGTCACTGAGTAATTATAACGAAATCTGAACCACTTGCCGTACTGTTTGGTAACTACTAGGGCGTGCTGAAAAGTAATGCCCCAAAATTTTTTAATGTGAAAACTTTTGAAGCTTTTTATACAAAACAAACTTTATTAACATCCTACATCTTTATTCTTCTCTCCTACATATTTATTTCTCAACATAGTTACCCTGACGACGAACACATTTCCCCCAACGAGAGACGGATTTGTTGATACCGTTACTGTAGAATGTCTGACTTCGTTGATGGTGCCACCAACTCACTTCTGCTTGTACCGCTTCGTCGCTATGAAAGTGAAGTCCTCGAAGGCGTTTTTTTAATTTTTGGGGACAGATGAAAATCGGATGGGGCCAAGTCGGGAGTGTATGGAGGATGGTCGATGACAGTGAACCCAAGGCATAGGATTGTTGCAGATATCGCAGCGCTTGTGTGGTCCGATATTGTCATGCTGACGAGAGGGTGCTCTATGTCTGGATGAACTCACTGAACTCGAAAATCGATTACAGCACACCGTTTCTCACGCACCGACTTAATCAGGTTACACACCGCCATGTTACATGCTACAATTCCGAGCCGTCTAGCTGCAGAGGGCAACAAATATACGCTGAATATTAATAACGTTTGTTTTATTTAAAAAGCTTTAAAGAAGTTTTCGCATAATAAATTCGGAGGTATTACTTTTCAGCACGCCCTTTTCTCCTAAAGTGTGGATAAATGCAAGGTGTTACCCACAATGAAGAGAAAGAAAAGGCGACTGGATGATTAAGATTCGTTCATTAGATTCTGGGAAAGTAAGAACATGTAGAGGGGATACTTGAAACTAATTATTTGTGCGGGCAACTGTAGAGTACCGTTTCAGTATTTCGAGATCTCAGCAAATATATCTGAAAAGATAAATACTAGAAGTTAGGAGACACGCCACTTGGATTGTAACATGGACACACATACAATACGAAACTCTAACTGAGATGCTCTATAAACTTAATTGGAGATCTTTGATAGTGTGCCGTGTATTGCGCACATTTGTACTTCCGCCGTCTGTGCCGAATTTTCTTGCAGTTTCTGGTGATACAGTCTTCGACAGGTCACCTGCTGTACGTGGGGTATCAATGCTGGTGCCTCTCTGGCCGACATTTGGAGACGTGCCGGGGCGAGTGAGAGTTCGTTGACGGCCAGCAAGCAAGAGACACTGCAAGGAACGGCGCCGTGGAACGGGGCAGAACGGTACGCAGGATCGCATCTCAACGCAGGGCGCGGTCAGCTGTAGGGGGCATCGTCTACTTGCAGAGCGGGCAGTGTCCAGAAGAGGACGGCAGCTCACAACCAGAGACAAGGAACGATGGAGAGCTTAGTTACTACAGAATCGCGCGGAGCACCAAGTGTTGTGCTTTTGTCGCCAACTCCGTTAGTCTGAAGTTGATACTTGTTGGCAAACTAGAGTGATACAATGTGCGCCAAGAGTTGATGTTGGCGTGGTTTTGAGCCTGGAAGGAAGCTGTTACGAACTGTGTGAAGTGAATTACGGTATCGCACGGTGAGGTTCCAGTGCATAAGAATGTTACATTTTATTGTGTTATGGTCATAGTGCTTACGGAGATACTGACATTTCAACACTGTATAAGAGCTATAAATTATTTTGTGTTGTGCTACATTGCTTAGTTTATTTGTAAGTTAGCTGTCTGTTGTTGTGCTATCCGTGAGCATTTTTTTTTTTTTTTTTTTTTTTTTGCAGACGGTGAAGGTAAATATTCGGATTTTTTTTCTTTTTAGAATAGGGGTTTTTACTACTACATTAGTGCCAACTTTAAGTAAGAATTTTGCTGTTCAAATGGCTGTGAGCACTATGGGACTTAACTTCTGAGGTCATCAGTGCCCTAGAACTTAGAACTACTTAAACCTAACTAACCTAAGGACATCACACAACACCCAGTCATCACGAGGCAGAGAAAAATCTAGGATCAGATTAACTTCAGCCATGAAGAAGCTCCGTCTTAAAGAAGCGCACACTTTCCTACCTTCACTCCGTGTTCCTCTAAGAAATATTGTGCGGGATGCGTCCCATGGAATACACATACTGGCTTACTCTCAGAGAAACGAGGTAATATTCCCATTTCAGCACTCCATTTTTATCACTGTCACTGATTGTGACGATGGGATACAGTACAAAATAGTAACTCTTCAGTTAAGGAAATCAAGTTGACGATAGGTCCACAGTGTCAGTCATAAGAAGTCCTGGAGTACGTTTATGGCTCGTGTTATGTGAAATACTTCCTAGGGCACGAGCACCTCGAGGAGAAGGGAGGGAATGTTGTAAGACGAAACTATTGATCGGATAGCTACAATGGCGCCATGCATAAATTCTTTCACGGAAGTATAGACTGTATATCCTTCTCAAAATATGCCCAGGCAGAGAAGAACACGAAGTCGAGTATATGATTTCCATAAAGAGTGTGAATTAAAACTTGAAAGACTATATTCACGAGGCACCATGTGGTATAAAACGAAACAAAACTATTCACACAGAGTTAAATCCTGAAGTATGTATTTTCCGTAACCGATGTCAGAATTTGTTTTTGTTGCATATTGGTTCAGGAGCAGTCTCTGTCAATTTTTAAGTACAAAAATGATCTGCAAAGCTATCAAGAACAAGCTTCACGGATATCCAGCAAATTTAAAGGAAAGAGCTCTGAGGCCGCATAGAATTATCGAAGGCGACAAGCCAAAGTGTGTACCAATCGAGTCAAAAAGCGTTTGCAGCCATTATTAGTGATCTGCGCTTTTCTACGTAGCTACGCATGATGACGTTCAATCAAGTGATAACACTATGGGTCTGTATCATTATGTCTATGTTTGATTTGTATACTAACATTTCTCTTTAATTTAATACATCAAACATTGGCTATCCTCTATGGCCGTCACAGGCTAAATGGATCTCATTTTGCTGCATTTACTATTTTTATTTAATATTTTTTGTTAATTTTAAAAAATTTGTACATTTCTAAACTGAAAACCAATAAAGAAATTTAGTTGTGATAGTGCTCACAGAGAGTTAAGGCTTAGATGTGTTCCGGTAAGTAGCGAGATTTGTTGTAACAATGGGAAGATGGCAATTATGGAAGATCGATTGTTGGCCGAAGGAAGAGCAGGAATTACGATGTGATAACTGCGGACATATACTGTTTTTAGTTGTATTGTGGGCCGTAGAAATAATGAACAAAGTTTATTTAAATTAATGTTGCACGCAATATTAAAAAAGCTGCTACATTCGAATAGCGTAGAGATACGTCTGTCAAAGGGATTCTCTCCGAAACTACGCGGACTGCCAGGTTAAAATTCCGAAGTGCCTCTTACCGTAAACTCATGTATCGTGGAATAACAGTACAACAGTACTGCAGAAAGACAGGTTTACCAAGTGAACTGACTTTAATATTGAGGACGTACTACAAACTGTGTACCAGCGTCGATGTGCATATTATCGTGGAGGAATATTAAAGCAGTAACTGGAAAAAGACAGGTTTACCCAGTGAACAGATTTCAATATTGAGCTCATACTCCCAACTGTGTACCATATACAAAACTACAGCATTAGAACAGTGGTTATACGTCCTGATTACACGCAGTGATGTGCAAAAATATTATGTCGTTTAATGTATATTACATCTGTTCTTCATCGTTGACCACGAAAACTTTAAATATCAATGAGACGTACGCATTGTTCTCATCTTTTGTCGATACTTCATACCAACGATGACGTCCAAGAGGAAAAGTAAAGCGGCATTATATAACACGGGTCACAATTACTGTGGACCGCGAGCGGGGGACGCCGAACACAGTAATTGTTACGGAACTAATGTCTCGCGATGGTTTTTGAAATGATTTGTTAAAGGTATACGGAATGAGTTTTTCGATGAAAAAAATCGATTTTTGGGTAAATGCATTTTCGAAAAATTTAGACTCTCCCGTTTAATACCATGTATAAAATATTTGGATGACGTGAATAGAACTATTTTAAATAATTTTTTAAAATAATTTCGACACACGATGTTCTGCACCTTGTATATGAGACGCGAAATATAGCTGATATAGACAGCCTTGCCAGAGATATAATTGAGCAAAAGAGAGTTAGCTTTTCTGTTGGCTACACTGCTAGACAGTTGACAATAGATTCTGCACCATTTGTATTGTTTCCTTTGTGAGAACATCCATGTTATTGTTGTGAAAGTCGTATGTGGAGAAGTCATTGAGTTTTCTTTCCTTCAACATGCCAAGACCTAGTCTGCAGGTATTTAGAAAGCGTGTACATTGGCGCAAGAAAGTAAAGTGTACTAAAAAGTCGTCTGATTCATCTTCATCAGTATCTGATGTCCCAGTTGCAACTAACCTCAACACTGGTAGTGATACATTGAGTGATGCTGCTGCCACTACACCGGAAAGTGCTTCAAGAAGAAAACTAGCTGCAATTGAAGAAGAATACAAGAAACTAAATGCTGGGACTACAAAATATGAGGTAATTAACGTCTCTTTATTATCAGACGTTTTGGAGGACAATGTGTGCTGCAAACAATGTGGAAAATGTGGTGTTTCATTGAAAACAAACTTCCATGTAGGACTTGCTTGTGAATTAGAGTTGATGTGCAGTTATTGCAAACACAGTGTTACTTTCTTCAATTCCTCACATGTTACTGCAGATACAGGTAAACTATACGATATAAACATTAGACTGGTTTATGGATTACGGTGTATAGGAAAGGGCAGGGCTGCAGGTGCCATGTTGTGTGGTGTGATGAACCTCCCTCCTCCACCTTCAAAATTTAACAAACACATAGTTGCAATAGGCTCTGCTGTAGAAGATGTGGCACAGGAAAACATGAAAGATGCTGTTGAGGAAGCAGTTGTTGAAAATAATAATAGCAGAGATTTATCCATAGCTTTTGATGGAAGCTGGCAGAAGAGAGGTCACACATCTCTGAATGGTGTAGTAATAGCTACAAGTGTGGACACTGGTAAGGTAGTTGATGTGGCAATACTTTCCAAGCATTGCAGATGCAAGGAGAAAATGAAAAATAAACATGAAGAGGAGTGCATGGCAAATTACTATGGGTCAAGTGGTGGTATGGAAGTTGCTAGTGTAAGAAGTATTTATCAACACTCAGTAAAATGGTACAACGTTAGATACATAAATTATCTTGGAGATGGTGACTCAAAGACTTTCAAAGAAATTGAGGAACTGAGACCCTATGGTAACGATGTGAAAATTTCCAAACTGGAGTGTGTTGGCCATGTTCAGAAAAGGATGGGATCAAGACTTTGACAGCTCAAGGCTAGCATGAAAGGCAAGAAATTGAGCGATGGAAAAACTTTAGATGGGAAACATAGACTGACAGATGCTACAATAGATCATATTCAGAAGTGCTATGGTCTAGCAAATAAGACAGAAAACAGCAGATGCAGAATTAATGAGAAGAGCAGTCTGGGCTCTGTTTTTTCATACAGCTTCAAACAACGAGAATCCCCAACATGGGCTATGTCCAAAAGGAGACGATAGTTGGTGCAAGTATAACAGAGGCAAGGTAACTAAGAAACAATACAATCACGGCCACCTGCCATAATGGATGGAATAAAACCAATATTCCGAGAACTCGCAGATATTAGTCTACTAAAGAAATGTCTTCATGGCCGGACTCAAAATCCAAATGAGTGTGTGAACCATGTGATATGGAATAGACTACCTAAAAATGTGTTTGTGGGTATAAATACACTTCACTTTGGCGTTTATGATGCTGATTCATCATTCAATCAGGGCAATATAACAAAGTGCAAAGTTCTGCAGAAGTTGGGGCTCTGTGTAGGACTACGAACTGCCGCAGCTATGCTTTGTTTGGACAAGGAACGTCTCAGGTCTTCAGATAATGCCATAAAAGTATATTCAAAGACCGCTAGACAGCATAGCAGAGCCATCAAGAGGAAGCTGTTGGACGATTCTGATGATACAAGCTATGGAGCAAGCTTGTACTGAAGCAAAAACTTTGAAGCTAATTTCCCGTAACATTAGTTTTTTTGTGTATAAGGTACATTTTCTCAGGGCCTATTTATAGTAGAAAGATGAAATTTTCTGTAGTTGTTCCTTAAGACCTTCTAATATATCTGAATTAAAAGATATGTG
Organism: Schistocerca piceifrons; assembly: GCF_021461385.2. Classification (NCBI taxonomy): domain Eukaryota; kingdom Metazoa; phylum Arthropoda; class Insecta; order Orthoptera; family Acrididae; genus Schistocerca; species Schistocerca piceifrons. The sequence goes on along the minus strand of NC_060141.1, from coordinate 169,501,795 downwards.
GAATTATTTTGTATTAATGGATGTAAATTTTAAAATACTTGTTAAAATGTATAACTTTTTTAACATTTACAAAAAATAAAATATCTGAAAAACTATACATTATTTTTTCAAAATTAATAATTCGGCATAAAAGCAGAACATATCTCTGTGTTCTGTGAAAAAATCAAGAGTATCGTCCAAATAACAAATGAGAAAATGTTCCTAACTTTTAGCTCAATTTAACATTATAAGCATAGGGCGTTCCGTGTACCCTTAAATAAAACCAACTCTGCTTTGCTAAAAATCAACTGTACTTTGCTGAATTCATGTGGACCAGCTTTGCTTTGCTGAATTCATATGGATAGCTTCTCAATTGCTGTCCATTTCACATAACTTAGTAGCGAATTCATTTAAATAATTATTTCAGTAATTGCAAGGACTGCACTAAAATTGAATCCACTGGGTAATGTGTTTACAGCAAAGTAATAATGTAAATCTTAATTGCATGCATTACAGACCTCTTACTTCGTACAGCAATATAAAATATACTACTTTTTGTCTTATTATATGTAAATTGGTATTAACAGCACGTGAATGTTGCCCTTTCCTTTGTGTGTTTGGAAACATTCTGCAGTGGGTTACACAATATTTAAGGGAAATGTTAGTAAAATACGCCCGCCGTAAAGTGTCCGCCATTAAGCCAGTTAGCTTCAACCAATCAGAGCAGCTTTTCATTGGTAGAGCGTTCAGACGACGGGAAAGATTTACATATGGCAGTGGCGTGGTGAATGGTCTGTTTACATCTAAAAACTTTTCATAATACAGTATCCCAGAGCCATGGTGGGAACTTGTCTGCCTCTGTTAATGATTATTCTAGTACAGGTCAGAGCACTGGTCGATAAATTCTGGGAACAGTCTGAAATTACAAATTTTGTTTCAATTATTCTAGCATCACGTACGACAGATTTTGTACTCGAGTCATTTTGGAGGAATCCGGTTTCTTCCCCTTTCTTTAACGTTATTCGCCAAATTTAACTTTTTTTTCAACAGAACAACTGAAGTGTTACATCTCTGCATGAACACTGTCATTACTAGTAGGAAGATTAATTAGGTGACACATCTGAGGAGAGACCGTGAGGAACAGCCGTGGTGGCGTAATGGCTGCTTCTAAGTGCAAGAAGAAAACTTCGTCTACTTTACCTGTGACTTTCCATATTTGGACTGTAACTTATGAAGTACTCAGGTTTTAACACAGACGAAAGCTTAACTTTGCTTGATGTTATAATAGATAAGGCGAGAGGAGTTGGAAAACAGTCTTTCCTTTGTGGCACTTTTGTAATGTGATGCTCACAGACGCGGGAATTATGTATTTCACTCCTTCATTCGCATTTCAGAAAAAAAACTAAAATATGAAGCAAAGAGCATACTGTTGGAAATAATAATTCGGAATATTACAGATCAGTTTAAAACAACTACGTGGGAAACAAAAGGTACAAGTCAAACCGTAAACATTATCAAGAAGGTACTAGCACAAGTCGAGGCAAGGCTTAACGTCCTTCAACAAATCAATGAAAACTACAATCTATTAAGGCGCCAAACAGCTGCTTCGTTTTAGTTCAACACCACATTAAGTTTGTTACTCATCATGGTTTTCAAATTATCTTGGCTTGTACAAAATGACCTGAAATGCAACGGGAAGGTAGTTTACGTATAATTGGAGTACGGGTACTGGGATGCAGTCAGCTGCATACCGGATCCACATTTCGAGAAAGTCAGCAGTGTTCATCATTTAATCACCTAAAATGTTGCTACACTTAATCGTTGTTACAAAAGTGCCAGCGAAGGATATGAGAGACAGCGCACTGTGCCAGATCAAGCACTCTCCCCCCTCCTTCCCTCAAGTAGCAAATGAAAAGTGAAAATCTTAGAGCAGACGTACAGTTTGTCCGGAAAGTGAATTGCGAGCAGGCTAGTAATCACTGCCCATTCTCGTCACAGGGAGCGCCACAGATGCACCGGCTACTCCGCACGCAGCGCGCCTTTTATACCAGTGACGGTGCAGCACTCGAACTCGCACGGTTGGTGTTTATTTTTGCACTAAATCCGTGAATACTGAACGGAATAATGAAATCATTAAGTAATATAACTAACACAAGAAACACAGCACGCACAGGATCAACGTAAACTACCGCACACTGCACTATATTGCTCGACGGGAAACTGGTTCTTGGTATCTCTGTACGGCAGTTCACAGCGCTTTTGCGGAAAAGGTCGCTTTCATTACCACGAGCGCTGCTGGCTCTTCACTTTAAAGACAGACTACAACAGCCACAGCCGCCCTCATACTGAAGACTTGGTGCACTGTGCCTTTGCACTTGTGTTATCTTTCGTGATGTCTCGAGATGAATATCTTTTCTGTAACGTATCAACAGCTTTTAGCGCAAAAATAGTCCGGTGCATACTGCAAACAATCTGCTATCAAATATGATCGTCATCTCGACTGCAGATATCTGGCGGGTAAATGTTTCACAAGGATAGAACACGCGATTCAAATTCGCAAGTTGTGTCTCATCTTTTCAGGAATTATACACACGAATAAGTAGTTGCAGAAGACTACGCCTCGTCATTTCGCAGAATATGAATTTTTAAAAGATTACGCCTCGTCATTTCGCGGAATACGAATTTTTAAAACTGGTTGCTTAGAAAATCTTACAAATAGATATAGAAGAACTGTAGAAAGTCGCTTCACAAGCAGCCTTTGCTTAGCTATAAAGGGAAGTGAGATTGCCATTAGGCATATACGGAATACGAGAACAGCTAGGTTCTGGGAGTTGACTGATTTACCGACGGCGACAACGGAAGAGTACAGTCAGACTGGTTCCTATTTTCAATTGCAGTCTGCCGGCTGTTATCTCCCTGGGGTCTGACGCCAAGGCTGTTATCCGCTGCATCACCAGGGACGCGATTTAGACTTCTCTGAAACCCCCACTGATTTACAGCTTCCTGCCTTCCGCAGGTAACAAGCAATACAACAGGCCAGCTAACGTGAAACAAAAGCACACGTGCTCTTCCTACACTCACACAATTCAGGACGAACGGTAAATCTAATACAAACTACCACATACAAATCGATAAAATTTCATTATCTTTCGACTCACCGACGTATTAGCCGTACGAAATTTATAACACGATTTCGTTTTTTATTTTACTTTTCCTTTCCGACGACTGATCCACCATGTAGTACATTAACACAACTTTTAGCGAATACATGATTAAGGAGAATAGTTCCTAAATCATATTCCTGAACGCATTGTGTTACAGAAACGAAACTACATAACGGGAAGGCTAACTAAGTCCTTGAGAGTTCATTGATTAAGTGCTGTAGTTGTTTGGTAGATTTGGGGGGGGGGGGGGAGGGGACAAAATAGCTAGGTCATCGGTCCCATCAGATTAGGAAAGGATGGGGAAAGAAGTCGGCCGTGCCTTTTCAAAGAAACCATCCCGGCAGCTGCCTGAATCCATTTCGAGAAATCACGGAAATAACGAAATCAGGATCGCCCGACGCGGGTTTGGACCGCGTCCTCCCGAATGCGAGCCCAGTGTGCTAACAACTACGCCACCTCGCTATAGTTGAAGTAGATGCCCAGTTTGGAACCACGGCATTATTACGGTCTGAAAGTAAAATCCCCACTCTACCAAATGAGAGCTTCCAGGATAAGGAGTACAGACAGAAACGTTTGGCACAATTTTTGAACGTTTACATACACCGGAATTCCGATAGTTCTCTAGCGATACACGACGAATGAACGACAATTTGGTCCAGTTTAGGTACTACATCCGTCCTGTAAATTGGCGAAAAGCTACGCGGAGTGGAATGAGAAGAAAAAAGAGGAGGAGTGTACTTCTAGTGGCTAGTATATAGACCAGGTAAACAAACGAGATGCTGTCTAGCTGATCGTTCACTCAGTGGTTGGTTATGTGACACAGGACACAGGACTGATACATAAAAAAATAGTTTCCATCGCTAGTGGCCCCCGCCGTGGCAGCACGAGCGCAGCCGGAAGGACAAGAGAGGCGAGACGAAGATGCGGTTTGCGGGCCTGGCTGGCAGCGGAACGAGACAAAGCGGCGCGGCGCCGCGGCAATGCAGCCAACTGCAGCCGACTCCGCGGGACGGGAGGATGCATTCAGGAGCGGCCGTGAGTGGGACGGGACGGCGCACGCCGTACGCTCCGCCGGCCGCTGTTTCAAAATGGTTCAAATGGCTCTGAGCACTATGGGACTTAACATCTGTGGTCATCAGTCCCCTAGAACTTAGAACTACTTAAACCTAACTAACCTAAGGACATCACACACATCCATGCCCGAGGCAGGATTCGAACCTGCGACCGTAGCAGTCGCGCGGTTCCGGACTGAGCGCCTAGAACCGCAAGACCACCGCGGCCGGCCCGGCCGCTGGCATGCTCGTCAAGTGTCCTGCAGCTGTACGTCACCTGCTCGTAGTCAAAGCGGCTAAACTAACAGTGCTTACTCCGCATTAGTGTTAGCAGTCGCCGTCTTCTCACCAGACTCAATTCACGGATAAAAAGCTTCAGTCAATTGTTTAGTAAACAGTCACCCTGCGCTGCCAGTCTTGTGAGTAGCCAACTTCTACGAATAAATTACAGATATAGCTCTGGTTGTCGACGCAGGTACTAAGAACATTCATTTAGTGCTGAGAAGCAATTTTTTTTTTAAAAAAAAGCTGTGCTTCGAATTTGGCTACACACCCGAGATCTCTTAACATAAGCCAGAGAGGTTGCGCTCAATCCGAAACCAACCGGTCCGAATCCTGATGGTATAAGCAGTTTCTATTACCCGTGTTTGGCCTGGAAGTGGAGGAGAGCTGCGCCATACATGTCTTGACCGATTTCAGTGGCGAAATCTGAAATCTTTTTGCTGTGTCTTGCAGGGACGGTTTAAGGCTTAGCGGGACCCGCATCCCTGACGAACTGGGCGGGCCGCTATTCAGTATTACGTACTGATGTCAGTATTATTTTAATTCCTTAACAAAAATGTAGATAATGTCTAACAAAATTTTATTTCATTCACCAATGTACGCATGAATAGTAAGCCTTTACACCATAAAATTAAAATAACAATTGTGAACCACTGCCTTCTTAGGCTGCCTGTATAGATACTGAAAGTCAGGATGTTCTTTCCCTTCTTTTCACTGGCTGGCGAGAATGAGGGAACTCATGTTCCGCGTTTCCACCATCGCTTTGAACACCGGCAAGCAGAAATGACTGGTTCTTGCCGTTGTGTCGATGATGGGTATAGATTAAAGTTCACGATAAAATGTTTTAATATAAAGTTTAAAATTCAAACAATTTAGAAGTCTGAATAGAGCAACATTTTGCGAAGCACTCCATCACACTACGTCACACCGTTTGAGAAAGCCTGTCCTACGCTATGCTAAGCGGTGGAGCATAACACTACGACGTTAGGCAAGAAAATGGCGTTTCCAGATTTAGCGAACGCCGTGATTCGAAGCTCAGCCTATCAATGCTCATTTACATTTTCTGTAGGACTATGATGGGACGTTTCCTTCGAAATGCTGAAACCAAATTTTTTCCCCAAAGCAAACGTAGTGTTCTGTCTTCAGTAACTTCACTTTCGATGGACAAGAGGAGTACCTATCACTGAACACATTAGGCATGCAGTTTTCATTTTACATTTATCTAAGATATACTGATTTCTGTAAAATACCTACCACACTTAAAAGTTATTCCATCACGTGGGACGATAAAAGATTATTGTCTCATGAAAAAAAAAAACAATGCGCCAGCACCAACAGCATCAAACACGGGACGAACGACACTGTAGGCACCGACAGACGCCTTCTAGTCAATGAGACAGTAAGACAGTACCAGGTAGAGGAAGTATTCCACTCTCATAAACCTCCGTCGACTAAGAGATTAATATTGTAGAAAGAAGATTTGGGACACACATAACGCACTCTATACACCGAAAAGAGATAACAAAAAATACGCTACACAGCAACACACCAAGAACACAAGGTGTGTTACGTTAGCGCATCTTTTACGTTTAGCAACTTACAATTACTATTTTTAGATATTTTAAATCTGTCTGTGTAACTTTAAGAAAGAATGTGTTTTTAGCACCAAATGTGTATCGTTTTGTTAGCATATATCATCATTGTTCTGTAATGAAACGTATTTACAATTTCGCTTTATTTCCAGATCTAAACACAGTTCCGTATAAAACATGGTGACCTTTCTTAGGGCATTTAATGTCTGATTTTCACTCACATCAGAAAGAGTCGCTTGCTTACACATTTTTGAGATATTCCCTCGTCGGCATTGTTGTTATCTGGCTACCCCCTAACTGCTGTTTAGCACTATACATGTCTTTATGTGAATCACGACACAATGAAGCACAACTACCGTTTGTTTGCAGACTTTTGGCTGAACGGTCTGTTTCTTTGGGGTGTTTCTGCCAACTTACCAGTTTTGATTTTTTCCTTGATGTAAAAATGTCCCCTTCGACGTAGGATTGCTGTGTGTGTATTGTGTCGTTTAATTATGTTACCATGCGTTTATTTATTACGTAAGCCATTTAAAAAGACAGTGATGGAGTTGAAGGTTTAAATGGTGAGTCACTGGGGGGGGGGGGGGGGGGATTTGAGGAAAAGATGAGTAAACGTAGTGAAAAGTGAATGCAAAGTAGAGGAAGGGAGAGTGAGTTGCTTATGAGATGGAGAAAATGAGGGAAGGAGTGATAGGTGTGTGTGTGTGTGTGTGTGTGTGTGTGTGTGTGTGTGTGTGTGTGTGAGAGAGAGAGAGAGAGAGAGAGAGAGAGAGAGAGAGAGAGAGAGAAAGAGAAAAAGAGAGAGAGAGAACGAAAACAAAAGATAGGAGCACCATAAAAATAAGTAAAAAAAAACTGCGTGCACAAATAACTAACAGAATGAAAAGGTACTTAATAACCAGATAAAAGTTGGAAACCGAACCTCTATACAAAATTATTAAACAAATCACACAAAAAACTCCCTTCCCCCTGTTCTCTCTCTCTCTCTCTCTCTCTCTCTCTCACTCACTCTCTGTATTTCACCTCTCCTTAAGTGAAGTTTATGTCACATTTCAGGCCCTGTGTTATTACCATGCGTGTTGGTGCTTACACTGCTATAACTTCGAGAACAGGCAGAAGGGGAGATTACCCAATTACTTATGGCCACCTCTTACTTATGTAAGAGGTGGCCAAGGAGTGTGTGTAAAGTAAGAGAATATGTCGTGTTGTGGTGAAGCACTTAAAGTGAGCACGAGCTTCTATGTTTGATTTGCCGCAAAGATGAATAATTTTTAATATTAATAATACGTGTTTAAATGTTTCGAAACTATCAATACATAAGATCACGTCCACACTGGGTAAAAATAGGTAAAAATAAGTTTGAGTACTGGGCTACGTCATTGTAAATTATTGAAACAACTAAATTGACGATGTTTCGACCAAACTGCTGTGGTCCTGTTCGTGGTGGGTCACTGCTGATATATAAAAATTCGACAATATAATGAAAAGTTACTACTCACCATACAGCGTAGATGCTGAGTCGTAGAAAAGCACATTAAAAAGACTTGAAAAGTTAGCTTTGCTTTCAGGCACGCAACACGTGTGTTCTGCGTTTGTTTTTTCGTTTAATTAAATTGAGTTAATGTTTAAATTTGCTTTTGGAAGTGTTTATATGCAGTGTCATACCGCCATCAAGATTGTCTGGAAGCAGATATTGTGTACTGTATTGTGAATATGGTAGTACTTGACAGGCTACACTAGGCGCTGTGATCGTTTCAGGAGTTAACGCTTTCAGACTGTCTGTTAAGATATGATCGTTTGTGAAAGAACAATTTCCTCACTTTGATTTGTATTAACAAATGAAGTCGCATCCCATATTTTTAAACTTTACTGTAGTAACACAGCAGTCCAAAATAACTCCAAATTTCACAGTCTATTGATCTCATATTAGGTGGAGGGCCCAACAAAGAAGCACTCCATTGTGGACATCGTGACAGCTGTAGGACAAATGAAGCAGGCAGTCCTCCTCCTGATTATCTATGGAAGCATCAGACTGAAATTGCTAGAGGTCTCCCTCACCAGTTGTTCAGCACGCCCTCTGCATGTAAGCTTATATAGACTACAACTTGCACGGTTAGCACGTCCAGGGCGGTGAATTCACAGCAGGAACAGCAGTTCTTGCTTAATTTCATGTTAGAAGGGGTGAAAGCTATACTTGGCACCCTCGTGGGGAGACTGTCTTTAGCCAGTGATTATTTGATATGGTGGAAATCATTTTGAAGAGTCAGTATTGCATGTGTAAGTTGAAAATTAAACATTAGGAAAAAAACTTTCATTTTGGACTCTTGTGGAATACTTTCTGATGAACAGTGACTGTGAAAATTACTATGAATGATAAATATAAATACTACTTTGGAAAGCAGAGCACGGATTTTAGTGCGATATCATATGCACGTTACACGAGTTGACATTTCAGTCTTATAGACAAACATCAGGACTTGTTGCCAAATGTGCATGCATGTCAAATTATCTTGTTGGTGATGTGGTAAAGGGATATATAGTGGAACTAGAAAAGAGTGTCATATACATTGGGCAGCAAACAAACAGGACTGAATGCAGTGACTGGATATGATGTACTGACAGTCGGCAATGGTCTGGCCAGCACATCTACTTGGCGTCTGTGGCTTCGAGTCAGCTGGTAGTACAGCGGCGTAAACATTAGATGGCATAACCGCCTCTGAGTGCACCGGTCATCGGAGACATGATCCCAACAGTTGGCTGAGATCTGGCCAGTTGAACTCCTTGACGTAAAAATTTCTATGTGGTGGCAACATGGGGGCGGTGCACGGCTTTGCAACGGTTACTGTGGCACAACATAGTTTAAGAAACGGATTTTTGTTGTAGTTTTATGAGAATTCACCTTGCAATTTTCGATTTGTGATTTATGTACATTGTGGGTTATTGTTACAGTAAATAAGGCAAGAGGAGATCTAATAATGGAATACGTGTGAAGAGAAAACCAAGCAAGAAAATGATGGTAATAATGAAGACAATATTAATGTTTCAGTTAATAATAACTGTATGATATGTTTGGAGTTAGTGAATCTCAGAAGTCGAAGGATGATCTTAAAGTTAGGGTGACTAGGAAACACAATGTAAATATTGAATTGAGTAAAACACTATTAGTAGGTAATAAGAAGAAGAAATGTAATGTTAGTAAATTAATGGAGTCTGAATACAGAGAAATATTACGTGAGCTGACGCTAATGTCATAAACGAACTGTTTAACAAACTAGCAAACAACTTATACGGAAGATTATTCAAAATAATTTAAAAGGGAGTTGAAACAAACCAATAAACAGATTACCGATAAGACCAACAAACTAATACACAACTTTAAGACGACCTATGAAAAGAGTTGAGTAGGAAGACCGAACAAAAAGTAATGCAACTAATAAGCGATTTGATAAGTAAATCAAATCGTTTGAAATTCACATAAGGAAAATAGGTATGAATTAGTCGAAATGAACCCTTAATTTACAACTATGAAAAGTATAATAAATGAAAAAAAAAATACTGAAAATCACCATATCAGTAAAGTGATAGAAAATAATGAAAATGAGACGCTAGGCAAGATTATTTGTTATAAAAATACATTACAGGACTAAGATGATAAACTGGAGTAGACTGACGTTCGGAGTTACGAATTAAATTCAGATTAAGAGGTGTAGATGGACGTATAGGAATAAAGACGAATGAAAGCGAAATAGTGGTGAATGTAGAAAAAGTGGTTATAAGAAGTAAACACAGTAATGTTAACATTGTAGTATGGGAGGAAAAATTTAATTGCTATACAGATGGGAGTGCTAACGGAATAAAGGAAAGTATAGATAAAGTAGACAAGGAACACTTAAATGAACCAATCTGTGAGAAAAATAATACTTCTGTGACAACACAAACCAGAATGCTGAACTTAAAATTTGAGGATTACAGTATAACTCGTTCGCGTCGAATATCAATATTGATGAAGTAATTAATGATAAAATGTCAGATAACAGGACATGATGAAAAAAAAGTGTTGAAGAAACATCAGAAACATTTTTGTTAATGACCTGTTCTTCAGAAGAACTGTGTTTACCAATATGAGGCAAAAAGGGCATAGCCCTTTGTAAGGGTAGCATTATGTCACGGTTGTAGTAGCACGAGAAACCATAACTAATAACATTAAGTACTTGTTCGCACTATTGGATACGTAAATATATGAACTGCATTTGTGATAAAATTAATTCATGTATTAAAATGCAATGCGAATGTTGTGTGGCACCGGTTTTTTTTTTTAAATATTTACGCTTAATAACAGGAAAAACAGAAGGTGGTGTGCCACGACGCAGAGCGAGAACTGTCCAAACAGCTGAGCGCACAGTCAGGGATTGTGGTATGTGTTAATGGCTAGTGGCTCTTGGAGCGATCAGCTATTGCACTCAAGAACGCATTAGTGGCCGCTACAACAAGAACAGGCAGCACGTCACCTTCTAGCATGTGGTTTCATGTTTGGGTTATCTCTACAGAAGACGACTATTCGCTCACAGATTAAGAAAGTTAGTAATATTATAAAATACTGGAATATGTGTGCTTCGATGATTGAAATATTACTGTAAATAATATCCATTTAAAAAATGTCTCCTTTATTACTGTATCTGGGAGGAACAAATAGGGGATGCCACATCTGAATGTGATGACGGGCCTGTGGATAACTAGTTGATTCTGCATATGCAACAAAAGCACAGATACATCGAAATTATACTGTGGATCACAGAAGTGGCAATTTTGTGAGAGAAATCACACAGAATAAACACCATGTTTATTTATATGAAGCCATACGTATAATGTAACTATGAAGTAATATTATCATTGTTAAATCATTTTCGATTACAATCATCGAACAAAAATACAGAAGAGACATTCAATCAATACCAATAATACACGTTATTTGTAAATGCTTTCCTAACGGTAGGAATAAGCATCTTTGTATTTTTAACAAAAAATGTAAATTTGAAATGTTCTGAATCAAAATACTACATATACTTCCACCGTTACGGTGTGAGAGCCCACGTAGAGTTGCAGATTACCTCAGTTTTAAATTTTCAATCTTCTATAAAACAGAAAACGTTAAAAAAACAGTTTCGTTAGGGGATATGTGTCGTTTATGCCAAATTTCGGTCATGATTTATTATACTGCATCTAAATGCTTGTTCTGCTGTAACAATGCGAGTAAGAAGGAAAGGGAGATTACCCACTTCTCAAATAACACGTGGCCAGGGAGAATGGGAAAGGTATCACAATATGCCCAAGTTTGCTAAAGTTTCATCAGAAAGTATGGAATCCTGTGTTCGATTTGGTATTCGGCATTGATATTCATTTTTAAATTTTTATACGCTGTTCTAAATACTGAAGACCTCATCCACAATAACACATACCTAATTACAATTTCAATCATATCGAATTCACTTGCGAAGATTAATAAATTAAAGAATTAGGTTAACGTTATAAATGATTCAATTACGTAACCTAATATCACGAAATCGCTAGAGCGAGCAGGCGCGAAAGAATGAGAACAGTCCAGCAGCAGCCTCCGACTAGCTTTCAAGCAGCGTCATGTGTGATCTACAAATCCTTGTCTTGTTTAATCAAAAGTAAACTGAAGTTTAACTTGGCCTCGGGAAACGTTAGTACTCCGTCTATAATTGTCTTCAGGCAGGCAACACGTGCGTTCTGTGAGCGGTTATTTCGCTTAATTAAAGTGAGGTAATGTTTAATTTTGCCGTCGGAAGTGTAGTCCCATGCTTCCGTCAAGATTGTCTGGAAACAGATGTTCTGTAGTGTATTGTATCACGGTACTTGATAAGCTACATCAGATGCGGTGATACTTCTTGAGTCAACGCTTTCAGACTGGCTTTCAGACAGCGCCGATTATGAAAGCGGGTTTTCCTTAGTTTGAATTAAAAAAGGCAGTGGTCTCCCTTATTCTGAAAGTTCATTGTAACGTCACAATAGTAATCCCAAAAGCCACTCCAAAATTTACTATCTACTGATCGCATATTACGCGGTGCACCCAATGGAGGAGACATCCTTCCTGGACATCGAGACAGCTTTAGTAGAAATGAGGTAAGCTGTCCTCCTACTGAAGATCTAGGGAAGCATAAGATGAAAACTGCTAGAACTCTCCCTCATGAATTGTTCAACGTATCCCTCTACATGCAACCTTCCACCAACTACAACTTGTGTGGTTAGCATGTCCGACGGAACAGTAGTTCTCGCTTCAGTCCAAGTTGAGAAGGGGTGATAACACTTCCTTCCTTCTGCAGTGCATCTAACTAACGATCAACAATATTCTGCTAATATGCTGCAGTTCCACCACAACACAGACCGCTCCTCCATTACCAGAGTGTCTTACTGAAAACGTTCCAAGTGTTCACCACTTGAATCCCCAAAATTCTGAGGGAACAAGTCATGGTGGCGAATCAAGGATATGTAACTTCAGTTACATATAACACTTTGTACGTTAGAAGCACGTTACATTATTCGCAGTCTCTTTATAGTAATCAGATATACGATTACTAATAGAGTGGGTACACACTGACTTGAAGGCATTCCATTTACCTTTTTCAATTTCACTTAACGAGTTTTTGAAATCTGTATCTCACATAATCTATAGTATTTGCGGTCAATAAATACTGCCTTGTCAATATTTGCATCACTGATATTGAGGATCTTTCCTTAGAGATGGACAAAAGCGTTCCCTTCTCTGACCAGCACTCTTAAAAATATCTTCAGTAATCCCATTTTAATACGCAGGGAGTGGATATATCCTCACGGGTTAGTAACTCATACGACACACTCATTTTACCTGAAATGTAGGCGTTTTGCTTAGGCCACTCTTTACGTACGCAATGTTCTTCCTTTTCTTGTGACTGTAATACCCACACAGAAAGCAGCAATACTTCGTATAACCTGATTGCATAAGGGCCAATAGCACAGCCCTTTTACTTTCAGATGTGCACACAGTCTGCGTATTACACATGTATGTATAACCATTATGAGGGAGGACTATCTTTAAACCTGATTTCGAGGAATCAATAAAGAGTCTCCGTTCCTCAGCATCGTGAAGATGATGCACTGATCCAAACAAACCAATAATGTCACTACACTACATAACCTCGTTGCAAGCAGAGAGAAAGGCTTCAAATTCGCTCTGGCTCCTCCTACATGAAGTTACTTTAACATCCTGAGCGAGCAAATTCCATACTTGCAGTCGCGAAGCCAGTAACTCAGATTGTGCCTGTGACTGATTCAAGTCCCTACAGAGGTCGTTAAGTTCTCCCTGCTTAATGCAATAAGGCGATGTTGATTGTGGTGGCAAATACACGGGATCCGGACCAACACGTGCTGTGCTGATTGCTGCTGCTGTTCCGTTCCCACTGCTGTCGGATAGCATCTCTACACGTTGTTGAACAGTGGTCCAATCACATGGTGGGTTAGGAGGTGGAGAATCATCATGAGGAACTGACCGCACGGCTGATGGCAAGTTTGGATACTGAACAGCATGTTTTGATGTTGCAGGATGCCCTTTCACTTTGGCCAAGCAAAACTTGAAGTCAGTGACTTGAATTTTGTTTTCGTGCCTCATTATTGGTACCGTAAATTGCACTGATGCTCGAGACCTAGAAGTCATTTACGCAAGGTTTTCTTTTTGTATTATGTGCCACAAAAAAGGTAAGGAGCAAAAGGCTTAGTTCCGTTCCCAGCTCTGGAACCAAAAAACAACTCGTATGCCTTCTTAACTACAGGTGTCAGATTATGATATTGGTTTTTCACTGTACTTGCCTCACACATGTAACAAAACATATGGGTGTTATTTACACCCTGTCTAGACGCTTTGTAAGGAAGTTTCTGACAGGATATAATCGTATATCAAAAACTGTACATAATCTCAACACACGCTACACTAGTATGAAACTGCCGTTGCAGTGTAGCATCCGCACTTTTTCTTCGAAATTGCATGAAAATTCAGCAGGTGCCAGCACAAGGCAGACTCGTAAGTTCTGTTATTATTTGTCTATCTACTTTTAGTTAGCTCGGATATCAAAATTCTCACAGAAAAGATATTTTTCTATTGCAAGTGAAATGAAACTTACTTCAGCGAAATTAAAGAATATTCTGTAACAGAGAAAAAATTGATATCCAGAAAAACTTGAGGATGGAGAAAAGTTAAAATTAAATCTGCATTCAGCAAACGAAAACTAGTCATAACCACCTATTTTCATGCAGAGAGCAAAAGAAGTGTTTTGTGTACAGTAATAAAATATGTGGAGGTACTGAATCTAAATGAGAAAGAAAGAAATTAATGGCAAAACCTGACTAAAACAAGGGATTGGCTGATACAGCACATTCTTTGACAACGAGGAAGTGTCAGTACATGGTACTGGAGGGTAGTCTAAATGGTAAGACTTCTACAGGGAAATTTTGGAACGAATACAATAAGCAGGTTCAAATGGATGTAGGTTGCAGTAGTTTTCCGGAGATGAAGAGACTTGCACAATATGGACTAACGTGGTGAGCTGCTTACAACCAATTTTCGGAATTCAGAACGAACAGCAAAAGGTAGTGAAATCAACGTTTTCCTGTAACGAACTGTTTTTACGTCTACGAATCAAGCCAAATTGTAAATACGTTTCATTACAGAATCTATGTTTTATATCAACAAAAAGAAACGCAGTTGGCGGCAATAATGCGCACTTTCTTGTAGGCTAGTTCTACAGACGGATTTTGAATAGCCTCACGAATCACAACGCGATCACAGAGAATATGGCCGGCCACACAAATGAAATTTTTTTTATAATATTTGCATTTTTATAGAGCACAGTCGTTACCTACTGACTTCCACTGACTTTTATTACTAAACACTGGCAGAATATGTGCAGTTTGTTTCTGACAATAATCAGGCTTCTCTCTCTCTCCCTCTCTCTCTCTCTCGCTCCCTCCCTACCTCCCTCCCTCTCTCTCTCTCTCTCTCTCTCTCTCTCTCTCTCTCTCTCTCTCTCTCTCTGTGTGTGTGTGTGTGTGTGTGTGTGTGTGTGTGTGTGTGTGTGTGTGTGCCCGATCGGATTCACATCTGGCGAGCTGGAGGGGGGGGGGGGAGGGAGGGGTTCAGCACATCAATTGAAACTCGCCACTGTGTTCCTCGAACCATTCCATCACACTCCCGGCCTTGTGGCATGGGTGCATTATCTTGCTGAAAAATGCCACTGCCTACGGGAAACATGATCGTCCCGAATGGATGAACGTAGTCCGCAACCAATGTACGATACTCCTTGACTGTCGTGTGCCTTGCACTACCTCCGCTGGACCCTTGGATGCCCAAGCGAATGTTCCCCAAAACATAAAGGAGCCTGCGCCAGCTTGTCTTCGCCCCGCAGTACAGGTGTCCAGGAGCTGTTCCCCTGGAAGACGACGGATTCACGCTCTCCCATCGCCAAGATGAAGAAGGTATCGAGATTTATCGGAGTATGCAGCGCTCTGCCACTGTACCGTGGTCCAGTGCAGATAGTCACGTGCCCATTTCAGTCGTAGTTGTCGATGTCGTGGTGTTAATATTGACACATGCACGGTTTGTCAATTTCGGAGGCCCATCGATAGGAGTGTTCGGTGCACTGAGTGTTCAGACACACTTGTACTCTGCCGAGCATTAAAGCCTGACTTAAGTTCCGCCGCAGCTGGCCGCTTGTCCTGCTTCACCAGCCTGCCCCTCTTACGACGTCCGACATCTGTAATGACGGATGGCCGTGCAATCCCACTACGTCTGGACGTGGTTTCACCTGTTGAAGATGCTCACTAAAGCACTCCTCGAACACCCGGTACGTCGTGCAGTTTCGAAATGCTCGTGCTGACCCTCCGGACCATCACTCTCTTACCTCAGTGGAACTCAGATAGATCGCGGCCGTCCCCATTCTACACACGGCGAACAGCCGAGACACGTCTGCAGAGCCAAATGGTGAGCGAATTTCGTAGCACCATTCCACCTTGACCTTCTCACGAAACTTTATGCGCTGATACACATTTGACGGAAGGAAAGTGTTTTTTCGTTTAACGTCCCGTAGACACCGAGGTCATTGGACATGGACCACTAGCGCGGGTACGATAAGGGTCGAAAAGGAAACAGATCATGTCGTTTTAAAAAGAAACAACCCATCATTCGTATTAATTGGCATACGGATCCCACAGAAGAGCTGTACATGGGCGGCAGCAAGGAGTTCTAATCCCAGTCCTCCCTAATGAGTGTCCTACGTCTTAGCCATTGCGCTACGTTGTTTCGTACGTCTCGTCTGAATCGTGACCGGACCGCTGCCAGTGATCCTTCTCCTCCGATACTAAAAGGCTGCGAGACGTGGCAAAACACAAGCACGCGGCCCACGCTGCCTGCAGTCTGGAAGGGCAGTGCAGGCGCGGCGAGGCGAGAGGAGAGGAGAGGAGAGGAGAGGAGAGGAGAGGAGAGGAGGGCAGGGCACGGCCGGGCGAGACCCGGCAGATACGGGCGGGGTGAGGGGAGGTTATCGCGCCGAGCCGCGGCGCGCCGGCAGCCCGGGCGACACCCCCGCCACCTGTTGACACAACCACCCCACCCCATCCCACAGCTGGGGCTAGTGCCGCCAGACGGCTTTTTCGGTCGACACCGGCGGCGCTCCCGAATTCCGGCGGCGCGACCGCGTCTGTCAGATTCCTTCCCCACTTAGGCCCCGTTACTGCATCGTGGTGCCAAGTGGAACGTCCATGAACTACTACAGCCTCATTAAAACCATCGTCAGACAACGAAGCAAGTCAATCGCTTACACACCTGTGTTTCTACCCGATCCTCGATCACAGAGTGCATGATTCTTACGCTGATTCATACAGGGACAGTAGCGTACGACGAAACATACACCTGGTGTTCAGTAAATGGTAGAACCACGTAATTTTGTCACGCATGCAATCCATTTCAGTTTTGTATCATCCTAAATATTGACGCAAGCATATTTTTTAACGGGAAGACAGACATCCGTAAAGGCAAATGAAAGCTCTTGAAAAGACGAGTGTAGTGATGTAACGCTTGTTAATAATGGCGCTGAAACTTTCCCCAAAAATACATAAAAAATATTTGCCAATTGTGAGTAAGAATCGCGCACAGAGGGTTCCGAACAAGCCTGTTTTCCATGCAGATACTGGTATGATATCGGTCCTAGGAATTCGAAGACGGTATCAAAATCTCCAAACTATTTCGTCAAACTGGCCCGGAAAAAGAAGCAAGCAGGGGTAGCCAAGATTTCGGTTAGCGGGTCATGCCCGGGCCCGAGTGCCTAAGTGCTCACAAGGGAACATCCCCATCGCACCCCCCTCAGATTTAGTTATAAGTTGGCACAGTGGATAGGCCTTGAAAAACTGAACACAGATCAATCGAGAAAACAGGAAGAAGTTGTGTGGAACTATGAAAAAATAAGCAAAATATACAAACTGGGGCGTCCATGCGTAAGATAGGCAATATTAAGGGCAACGTGAGGCGAGGAGCGCCGTGGTCCCGTGGTTAGCGTGAACAGCTGGAACGAGAGGTCTTTAGTTCAAATATGCCCTCGACTGAAAATTTTGCTTTCTTTATTTTCGCAAAGTTATGATCTGTCCGTTCGTTCATTGACGTCTCTGTTCACTGTAATAAGTTTAGTGTCTGTGTTTTGCGACCGCACCGCAAAACCGTGCGATTAGTTGACGAAAGGACGTGCCTCTCCAATGGGAACCGAAAACATTTCATCGCAAGGTCATAGGTCAACCGATTCCTCCACAGGAAAACACGTCTGATATATTCTATACGACACTGGTGACAGCACGTGCGTCACATGACAGGAATATGTTGTCGACCCACCTAACTAGTACATTTGGCGAATGGGTAAAAAATTCTTCTACCTTGCCCGATTTAGATTTTTTTGTGGATGTAATAATCACTCCAAAAAAAGTGATGAAAACATAAGAGTTTGTCACATAAACTGAAAACAAAAAGTTAAAATTTTCGGTCGAGGGAAGATTTGAACTAAAGACCTCTCGTTCCGCAGCTGTTCACACTAACCACGGGACCACGGCGCTCCTCGTCTCACACTGCCCTTAACATTGCCTATATTACACATGGACGACCCAGTTTGTATATTTTGATTATTTTTTCATAGTTCCACACAACTTCCTCCTGTTTTCTCGATCGATCTGTGTTCAGTTTTTCAAGGCCTATCCACTGTGCCAACTTATAACTAAATCTGAGGGGGGTGCGATGGGGAGGTTCCCTTGTCAGACTCGCTTCACGTTTCCCCTATCGCCACGCTGTGCTGCCTGAGTGCGGGGAGGGGGTAGAGGGGAAAACAGCGGACGCACAGCATTTAAATGGCAGTACAGTCGCACTGCATATGACTTGGTTTTATATTTCACGTTTCTCAACACAGATCACAAACAATAAAAGTTTTCGGCATTAATTAATTATTTCTGGCGCGCTGAAGACGTAATTTTTATCTGGTACAAACTGGCGGCATACAGACTGACGCAGACAATTTCATAGATTTCGCACTCAAGTCACCACGTAATCATGACTTATTTAGTTTCATAGTCGAAAAAAGGTCTTTCACACAAATATATCGATCGAAATATAGTAGCAACCTCATTAAGGAGACTTGGAAAAATATACCTGAGAGTAGCAAATGTAGACGTATTGGACAGTTTTAACGTAAACAGATTTGTAATTAAAACTGAAATTACCTTGCACGTCGCTCAGTTACCTCTGCAAATGTACAGGGGGGGGGGGGGGGGGGCGCTTTAATTGAAACGGCAAACGGACTCAAAAACAGTTCGGAAACAGATGTAAGACTGACACTGTCTTAAAAGCCTTTATAAAGCTACCGTTGTAATTCTTGCAAGGCCACAATTAATTCTTCAAACCTCGCGCCTTCTTTAATGCCAGCGAGCTCAGGGAACTGGGTTGTCTTTGTCACAATGTGTCCCTTCTACGATGCGACTTTCTTTCTAAATGCATCCCCATCAAATCAGAAAGAAGTTACCTTGCAATGTCTTACTGTGGGCAGTGTGCAATCAAGTCCAATTAAAATGTGAAGTCTGTAATCCATTCCGGATGTTCTAATTTTCGTTCCTGCACTCCTTATTTCTTCATAAATTCCACAATAGCGACTTTTAAATCGAAAAATCGTTGCAGGCACGCTCCTTGACTTAACCAACACACTTTGCAAAACTATATGAAGTCTCCATACTCTTCATTCATTTCTCCTGAAAACGGCTGCAACTGAAAATGGAATAATGGGTCCGACTTCAGAAATTTTACTATTCGTACCATCAATTTCTTCAAGTGCTCCATGCCTGCAAATTCAGCACAAAGTGCTTTCTGATGTACAGAACAATGAATCCCGTCTGTCAATCGTTGTAATGTTTTGCTCTTTCACTATCATCTAAAAGTTCAAATTCTTTCTACATGATACTATAATGTCGTTCCGTAGCAAATAAGCAGTACCAGTGGGTTACGCGAATTGAGAATTCTCAATAATTCAATTTATAGGAATGTGACGATGGATCGCCAGACTGAGTCTTTTTGTGCAATCATCCACTGGACCTGTGCACATCCTTCATACCACGAACAAATAGCCAAGGGTAAACAGCGCTGACACCACGATTCTGCCGAACTCGGAAAGCTGTGCCGACCGCAAAGTGCCGCACCGCAATGCTAAATGAAATGTCACGCTTTTTCCGGGTGCTTTCGAGAAGGACCGACCGAAGCCGACTGACAAGCACGCGTAAGCTGCACGCGTGAAGTTTAGCACTCCGTGGCCGGTCCTGACGCAGAGAGAGAAGCTTTACCAAAGCACTTTTATTTACTTGTTAAAACACGACAACTTACATTTTCTGTTAGCATGCAGTTGTGTTCGTCTATTATGCTATTAACATATAATGAATGCAATGCAGGTTCTAATGACAAAAAGAAATTTATGTGATATAATTTGAATTTAAAAACTTTTAGATTATTTTTGACTTTACTTGTACTGTGAAACCTAGCTTCTTGCCAAATTTCAAGAATCTATGCCTCATGACTCTACGTCCATGGGAAGTACCCTAACAGGTTTCGATGAATGAGTTTTCAAATATCAAAACATACACCGTAAATGGCCGTACCTTTTGATTGAATTGACTTGGAATCCTACAAGTTTTACAATGCCAAGGGACCATAGACCTCAGTACTTTACACAAATTTGAATTTTATACGCTACACTGTTCAAGAGAAAAAGTTTCTTAACAGACGGTTAGACGAACGGACAGACGGATACAAAATGATAAATATTTTTGTATTATATAACCACAAGTTAAGAATTTTCGATTAGTTTCTTTTGCTTGTACTGTGAAACCCAGCTTCTTGCCAAATTTCAGGGTTCTGCGTCGACGGGAAGTACCCTACAGGTTTTGATTAGCGAGTCTGCTAGTACCAAAATATGTGACATGAATGACCGTAGCTTTTGTTTGAACTGATTTAGAAGCTTAAAATTTTTACACTGGCAAGGAACAATAAATCTTAAGACGTGACATGAATTTGAACTTGATACGTCAACCCGTTCCTGGAAAAAGGATTCTTAACAGTCAGTTAGTCAGTCATACAGACACACACACGGACAAACAAGCGATCCTATAAAGGTTCCGTATTTACAGATTGAGGTACGGAACCCTAGAAGTGCTTAAATTGACAGGCAAGGCGGCCGGAATCGGTTGCTGCGGCGTATACTCCGCCAAGTGGGACTCTCATGCCAGCAGCGTGGCGCAATGGCAAGACACTGAAGCCGCATTCGGGGGGGGAAACGGGTGGTACTTCCGGGAAAAATCGCCAAAGGCAGTCGCTGGGACGGTTCCTTTAAGAAAGACACGGTCGATTAGCTTCCCTAATGCTTCTCTAGTTCGGGTTTCTGCGTCGACTCCAACGACCTCGTCTTAACGGGACGTTAAACGCTACTCTCTTCCTTCTTTCCCATGATTCGTACATTACTGACAGGCAGTTTCAGAAAAAAAACTAAATACTGAATGTAATTCCTAGCTTCGCAAATCTTTTTGACTCTGGTCGATGGCCCTTAACGATTCAGTGGGCATGTAGCCTATTACTCAACCTCTGGTCGATCACTAACAAATGTTCAGACACAGCTGCTTCATTAGCCCCGAGAAACTTATAAATCCGCACACTCGATTAGAATTCTATCAACATTAACACAAAGTCCTTTTCAGTCTGGTAGCACATCAATTCTTTCAACAATTTAGTAACGTGGAGGCAGTCTAAACACTGGTGGTATGCTACGTACAGCTTTGGTTCATTCATTCACAGTTTTACCGATAAACCTCTTCACTCAATTTACATATTGTAACAATGATGAAACTCCCACCAGCTTGACCAGAGTCCGATTCCATCAAAGAAGTATTTAAGTCTTCTCTCTAGTTCATGTCATGGAATACCTGAATTGCATCCCTTAAGTAACCAAGTTCTCCTGTAATCACATACTGGATCTATATCAGTTTTTGTTGGACGTAAAATACACTAACTCTCATCACGAGCCTTTTCGAACAGAGTAGATACATGTGAGAATTTCGAGACCCATCTACCACATAACAGCAAGCCACTCAAGTAAAGTGCCCCACATTAGAAAACTCTTGTGCCGCTTAGTTTTCATTATGTTTGGAACGACCCAATTTTATTTTCATGATTTTTTATCGGCATTTTATTCTGTTTCAGCTAGAAACCAATGGCATTTCATGATTAAATCCTTTTTCACTGAAGGAGGGAAATTATGGGAGCTACAATTTAATAAGATATGCAATCTTTGTTGCAGGATTACGGAATATACAGAGTAAATTTAAAGACTGGTCGGAAGAGTCAGCCTAAGACGACACACGAACTCCAGTGAAGAAGATGGAATCGTGCAGGTGCAACGCTTCGGTATGTATTTCGTAACATATCGTGATACCCTTACAAATAATCCACATCTACATGTGGGCACCCGGTGATGAGTTCCTGTCACACTCAAGTAACTATGAGTTGTGGTTACAAATTAAAACCGTGGAAAGCGGTAGTACGTAAATGAAGGAAGGAAAACGAAAGGAATAAATTAATGCTATACCCAGCAACAACTACATGTTATCATGAAATTATGGGTAGTACTAGGAACGTTTCTGGCTGATATGTGTTAGATTTCGCTTACAAAATTAGTCTAAGCTACACCGTTGTTACTGGCACAAAGATGGGTTGTGGTAGGCGGCCGCGGTGGCCGAGCGGTTCTAGGCGCTTCAGTCCGGAACCCCGCGACTGCTACGGTCGCAGGTTCGAATCCTGCCTCGGGCATGGACGTGTGTGTTGTCCTTAGGTTAGTTAGGTTTAAGTAGTTCTAAGTTCTAGGGAACTGATGACCTCAGATGTTAAGTCCCATAGTGCTCAGAGCCATTTGAACCATTTTTGGGTTGTGGTTTCTACTACAATCTATTAGAAAATGCACCCGTTTTTAATACGAGATAAGCTGCTATTGAGGAAAAATCCTTTCCCGGTTTTCTCTCGTTTATTTTTCTACCTCATTCTCTTTCTTAAATCAGCCCGCAAATTTCCTTGTATAAAGACGTATTCATTAAAAGTACATAATTTTTTTAATAATTTATGAGGACAGACACATCATAAAGAATCATTTAAAATCCACACACATGTTCATGGAAGAACTCGAATTTGCTACTAGGTCGTCGGAAATCAATCTTTTATACTACACAATCGAAAGCTTTGTACTTCATTTTAGTCTGACGAATTTTATCCTTGCTAGCGGATAACACAGCTATTGACGAAAAACAGGTACAACCTAAATGTACATGTCCAGACGGGTATTTGAACCGTGAATGGCAAGGTTCTGGGATTCAGTCTCGAAGCGGCGCAGAGTTAAATGTGTTACGAAATGTAATTATCCATGTTATGCTTCCCTAGCATGAATTTATATACCAGGAATCTATTCGTCTATATTTATTGCAATACATCTACTGCACATACCTCCGCCGTTGTATGAGAGTACTTTTGCTGTATTAGCCGTACACACCGGAAACGTGTCAGGGTTGGGGGGGGAGACCAAACTGCGAGGTCATCGGTCTCATCGGATTCGGGTAGGATGGGGAAGGAAGTCGGCCGTGCCCTTTAAAAGGAACCATACCGGCATTTGCCTGGAGCGATTTAGGGAAATCACGAAAAACCTAAACCAGGATGGCCGGACGCGGGATTGGGCCGTCGTCCTCCCGGATGCGAGTCCAGTGTGCTAACCACTGCGCCACCTCGCTCGGTTGGAAACGTCTTAGAAGTGCAGTTAAGCCTCCTAGCGTTTCCACACAAATTTCAGGGGCAACTGGCGATGAAAATATCCCGAAACGAAATAAATAAAGTTGAAACGCAAATTGGCTTTATGCGCCTGTGGACACAGAACCTACGTAAAGATTGGGAACTAACTATTAAATCCTGCCAAGACATATATATTCCTAACAGCGAATTAACAGAGTAACTCATCTGTTCCAGACTCTTTTCAAATCCAAAACAAAACTTGCTGGTCCGATTTTGTTGGCATGAGACAAACAATCGATGGATGCATGCATCATTAAGTTCAGTATCCACATTGCCACAACAGTGACTAATTTTTAGCAACACTGATTTATTCATGTGGAGCGGTTTATAATATCTGATTAAACTAAGAAACGTGACTGCCGACCCAATTTCGCTTTCTTAGCACGTAAATTCGGTTGGTTGCGTTTACAGCAGCGCAACTTCGGAATGAACAAGGTATAAGAGAGGTGCGTGTTGGTCTTTGTCACTCTGCTGTATTTAAACGGAAAATTGAAACTAAGGAACGAAAACTTAATTACATCTATCAAGCATTACATTTTTTTACTTTTTTCCACTTCAGTTTGGTAGGCTAAAGAAATATGTTTGCACACACGGCGATTATATGAACATGACAATACGCTAGGGATTCAAACATCACTATAAACGACAATATCTAGGATGTAATAAATTTAACTACAAGGATGTTGAAGGATGTTAGCTGAGAGTTTCGACAAAAGTAACGAATGCTAGAAATAACCGCGTATAAAATGTTCTACCAAAACTGCCCGAAAAACTTTCCACGAAAACAGAAGACAAGTATTTTTTTAGCACAAGTGACCGCCAAACATCATATGCAGCTTGAAGAGCACGTTGCTTAAGTATGGACTGATCATAATGATCTTGTATGCTGATATGCCCATCATCACATCTTGCGCCGACAGTTTTCCATCAATGATCATGCGAAAATGTTAGTTTACCAGACGTAAATTGAAATTCATATCGACCTACGTGTCGACTTTCAAACTGGATGCGATTTCTGTACGTGCTAAAGTATTATGTGTGTTTCGTCTTTAGTTTTATCTGAACTCTAACTCTTGCATATTCGTCATGTATCAGTGCGTGTGCCAGTGTTGTATCACGAACATATAGCATTATTAGGGGTCGGATCACTTTTTTTGTGATATTCAATCTACTTTGCTAGTTACGATTATTATAATACTTGCCTCTAACATACTGCCATATTAGCACTATATAACATAATGTCTGAAACTACAAACATGTGAACTAACAAATACAGTGAACAACTAAAGTAACTTCTAGATGTTATTCATTTGCACGTCGTGATATTAACAGACTCCTCTCAATAACAACATGGGCAGCATAGGACAAACCAAGTGTCACTTTATTCAGAGAGCTAGAATCTGCCAAAGGTGAGGATTATGTAAACTCAATACTGACCCCACGACTTATCTTAGAAGCTAGATTAAGGAAAGGCAAACCTACGTTTCTAGCGTTTGTAGACTTAGAGAAAGCTTTTGACTATGTTGAGTGGAATACTCTCTTTCAAATTCTGAAGGTGGCAAGGGTCAAAAACAGGGAGCGAAAAGCTAATTACAATTTGTACAGAAACCAGATGGCAGTTGTAAGAGTCGAGGGACACGACAGGGAAGCAGTGGTTGGGAAGGGAGTGAGACAGGGTTGTAGCCTCTCCCCGATGTTATTCAATCTGTATATTGAGCAAGCAGTGAAGGAAACAAAAGAAAAATTTGGAGTAGGTATTAAAATCCATGGAGAAGAAATAAAAACTTTGAGGTTCGCCGATGACATTGTAATTCTGTCAGAGACAGCAAAGGACTTGGAAGAGCAGTTGAACGGAATGGATAGTGTCTTGAAAGGAGGATACAAGATAAACATCAACAAAAGCAAAACGGGGATAATGGAATGTAGTCGAATAAAATCGGGTGATGCTGAGGGAATTAGATTAGGAAATGAGGCACTTAAAGTAGTAAAGGAGTTTTGCTATTTGGGGAGCAAAATAGCTGAAGATGGTCGAAGTAGAGAGGATATCAAATGTAGATTGGCACGGCAAGGAAAGCGTTTCTAAAGAAGAGAAATTTGTTAACATCGAGTATAGATTTAAGTGTCAGGAAATCGTTTCTGAAAGTAGTTATATGGAGTGTAGCCATGTATGGAAGTGAAACATGGACGATAAATATTTTGGACAAGAAGAGAATAGAATCTTTCGAAATGTGGTGCTACAGAAGAATGCTGACGATTAGATGGGTAGATCACATAACTAATGAAGAAGTGTTGAATAGGATTGGGGGATGAGTTTGTGGCACAACTTGACTAGAAGAAGGGATCGGTTGGTAGGACATGTTCTGAGGCATCAAGGATCACCAGTTTAGTATTGGAGGGCAGTGTGGAGGGCGAAAATCGTAGAGGGAGACCAAGAGACGAATACACTAAGCAGATTCAGAAGGATATAGGTTGCAGTAGGTACTGGGAGATGAAGAAGCTTGCACAGGATAGAGTAGCATGGAGAGCTGCATCAAACCAGTCTCAGGACTGAGGACCACAACAACAAAAACATGTAAACTCCAGCAGTATGACTGTACCAGTTCTGGTATACCCTACACTGTTGTCATTAGCAACAGCATGCACTGTTGGCAGATCCTCCACCCTCCCCAACCCCTCTGACACACGCCAAATGGCCAATTGTTCTACGTATAAAATGGTGGAAAATTCAAAGCTACTTGGGTTTTCTCCCACTTCTGGATTAAAACATGGCGGCGAGTGAGTGACGTGCGTTGGCTTGGCTCGCAAATTTACGTGAAATCTGGAGGTGTTTTAAGCAGTTAGGCTAGTCTACACATACTAAAGCCGCATATCTACTCCCAAGTGTCGTATTTTACATCGCACTTAAAATGGAAAATCGCCGAACAACGCGCAGTGCAGCCAACGGCCAGGCCGGCGACAGCGCAGGCGTGGAGTCCACACCGGGAGCTGCGGCCGCTCCGCGCGGCATCGCTGACATCGCCGCACTCTTGAAGGCTGAGGTGAGGTGAGTGCCGCAGTGCAGGCAGGCTAAGGAGACGCTCGGGCTCGTTCTTCAAACCATCACTGATGCAGTCACTGCAGCAGTGACGGACAAAATACAGAAAACTCTGGAGGCGAATGCGAGCGAGATCCGTGCACTGGACACATCGTTAAAAGCAAGTGAGGAGAAAGCACGACTGCTCGAACAGAAATTGATCGAGAAGACGGACGAGCTCGAACAATATCAGAGACTCAATAATCTCAGACTGTTCGGCATTCCAGAGAGCAGCAGAGAGCACACAGATGAACTAGTCATAAACCTTGTCCAAGAGAAGCTGGGCGTGCAGGTGACTTTGAGTGACATCGACAGAAGTCATACAGTGAGTCGTAGGTCGCCAGGTTCTACAAAACCAAGATCTATAATAGTGAAATTTGTGTCCTATAGGAAAAGATCTGAAATCTTCAGAGCGAAGAAGAATCTCGCGAAGTCGGGTCTGACAGTACGCGAGGATCTGACATCTGAAAGACTAAACATTTTGAAGAGAGCAATTTCGAAATTTGGGCTACAGCACGTATGGACAAATGACGGCAGGATAATGGTTAAGACCGAAAACGGAAAGAGAACAGTTTGCAGTGTTAATGAACTCGAAAGCCTGTGCATTAGAAGCTAAATCATGTCTAATCTTGCTGCCACTAACCTGTATGTTTATATTGTTTACACTGTCAACCATAACGTAACTAATGTATTATCAAATTTTTCGGTTCTCCACATAATTTTTTTATCTCTAATTGTTTTCTAATGTAATTTTGTTATTATTTGTATTATCAACTTTTGGTTTCTCCTCATAAATATTTTCATCTCTAATTGTTTTCTCACGCAATTTTGTTAATTATATAAGGTAGTTTCACTTCCATCTTTAACTAGCAACCCACCATCATACTTTAGTGGTTATCCTCATAAGTGCAATTAGTATCACACTCTTCCGTTACGTGCAGATTACTCCCGTTGTGTTTAGCGAAATTCCTTCTCCTGCCAGCCCACGGCTACTTCCAGAAGCGTTGCAGACCTCGCTGACCTTGGCCGCAGTTCCCGTTGCCTCCCGGGGGACCCACCCCCTCCCCCTCCCGGCCGCTTTCACTGCGCAGAACTGGGAGGACACTCCCTCACCCCCTCTCCTTCACACACCTTCCGCATTCCTCATGCCAGACCCTCTTGTCACCGCTAACCACGAACCGCAAACATCTGTCGGCAGTCTCCTCGGGCAACCAACACCCGAACGCACCAAGCTGCATATTGTACATGCAAGTGTCCAATCTCTGCCAGCTCACTTCGACGAGTTCAAATATATATTTCAGACTACTGATATACACGTAATACTTTTGTCAGAGACTTGGCTGAAACAAAGTATTCCTACAACTTCCGCAAACCTAGATGGCTATATCTTTCTCAGGCACAACAGATGCAACAGACGAGGGGGACGAGTAGGGGCGTATATACGCTCTGATTTGTCACCTACTTTACTACATACATCCGACAACAATGTAGATAAACAAGAGGAATATATGTTCATAGAGATCAAATCCCTTAATAGAAAGTGCTTAATATGTGTCCTTTACAAACCACCTAAAATAGGAGGGTTCACCTGCTTCGAAACAGCCCTCTCTAGTCTCCAATCGTCATATGAACATGTAATTATAGCAGGTGACACTAACATTAATTTTCTGCGCAATAGTCCTTCCACTGGGAAATTTAAGAGGATGCTTTCTTCCTCAAATATGACGCTACTTCAGCTGGCACCTACTCATCACACAACTACCAGTCACACATTCATAGATATATTCGCAACGAAATCTCTAAACAGAATAATCCGCACCTCTTAAATATCTGCGCGTGGCATGTCTGCCCATGACATCATTTTCATGACGTATTCACTAGAATGTCCTAGAAAGAAACAAAAACTGTCTACATACCGAGACTTCAAATGCATAAATTTGCCTGAACTCGAAACTGAGGCACAAGAAATAGTTCGGGGGATGACCTCTACTCCCCTCATGGACATAAACGACAAACTCCAAGATTTCACTAACAAAATTACTCAACTATATGACAAATACGCTCCAATAAAGACCAGAAAAGTAAAAAGAAAACCTGCACCTTGGCTGACTCATGACTGGCTCATGAATCTCAGAGACGCTGCACATCGAGCATACAAGATTCACCCTACACATGAAAATCACACTGTATACAAGTAGAAGCGAAACAAAGTCAGTCAAGCGGTGAGAAACGCTAAGCTCAGGCATGCCCGTACATTAGCTGACAATAGATGTAGACCAGCTATCCTGTGGAAAAATCTCCGTAGTCTCGGTTTAGGCAAAATAAAAGTTGCAGAAAATCCCATGGTCCCAGCTGAAGAACTAAATCGATTCTTCACATTACCTGCAACCACAATTGAATAGCAAAAAAACAAAACAAAAAAAACAGAGAATCGTTGATTAATTGATTACTTCATGGGGATGAACAACTGTAGCAAAGAAAAATTCTATCTACGGCACGTCACTTGCAATACTGTCAAGAAAGCCATAACGCCGATTAGATCAGCATCTACTGGACATGATGGCATCACTATACAGATGCTAAAACTTATTATTGATCAACTACTGCCCTCTATAACAGACATTTTCAATGATTCATTAATCACAAGTGTTTTCCCTGAGGCCTGGAAACTGGGACAAATTAAGCCACTGCCTAAAAAGGATATCGCCACAGCACCCTCTGACTACCACCCCATCTGCCTTCTTACTGCACTATCAAACGCCTTAGAATATATACTCCGTGACCAGCTCACCACCTACCTAACTACTAACAACCTACAAGACGAATACCAATCAGGTTTCCGTAAACATCGAAGCACAACATCCGCACTGATAAAGGTGACAGATGACCTGAAACTTGCCATGGACAGACAAGAAGCGACTATCATTTGTTTCTTAGATTTCAGCAAAGCATTTGATACTGTCGACTTCGACATCTTACTAGCCGAACTTAGCGGTCCAAATTTCTCACCAAGTGCAGTGCAATGGTTTCGCTCATACATGACGTCTCGTCAGCAACGCGTCCTGTCAGGGAATATAAAATCGCAATGGCGGCAGGTAGTGTCAGGCATCCCCCAAAGCTCAGTACTAGGTCCCATACTCTTCTCTCTGTATGTCAACGATGTGTAATCGGTTCTGACTTATTGCAGATATCATATGTATGCTGATGACCTTCACTTGTATCTAAGTGCGAAACCAAGCAATCGTAAGAAAGCTATTGAAAATTTCAATACTGATCTCGATGCACTATCAAAATGGGCACAGGACATAGGACTAAAACTAAACCCATCTAAAACCCAAGCGGTACTTGTTGGTCACTCTAAGCTCATTAGCCCAATACATCAGGAATCCGTACCATCTCTTATCCTAAATGGAACAAATATTAACTTCTCTCCCTCAGCGAAGAGTTTGGGAGTAATAATAGATGAAAATCTGAATTGGACAAGCACGTAACTGCAGTGTCCAAAAAAGCATCAGCATCCCTTCATGTCCTACAAAAAAACTCTTCCCTTTCGATCTGAAAAAGAAATTAGTACAAACGCTTATACTCCCAATGATTGACTACATCGATATTATCCTACAAGGCCTCTCTCAGGAAAACTCGCGACGTCTGGAACTGGTCATGAATGCCTGCGTCCGATATATCTGTGACGTTCGACTTTTTGATCACATTTCATCAGCATATGCAAAATTTTCCTGGCTGCGTGCAGACAAACGCAGAGATTTCCATGCACTCTGTCTCATCTACTGCCTTATAAATGTACACTGTCCCTCATATCTCTCCTCGTCCTTAACGCTTATGTCGGAACAACATGACAGAAACACACGTTCCCATCATAATAAAATCCTCTCTGTTCCACTGCATCGCTCAGTCACCCCCAATCCTTTACAATAGCGGGAACCCGACTCTGGAATAACCTCCCTCGTTACGTTAGAGAACTTAAAAATATGTCCTGCTTCAAAAAACGGTTAATGACGTATCTACTTAAGCAACAGTAATGCATTCCTATGCACATGAATGCACGTCACCTCATTACTTCCCTCTTTCCCCCTCCTTAAATCTCCCTTCCCCAAAACTCGCTATACTAGTAGACATCTACTTTACACACCAAGATATTAATGTACATTTGCACAAATCTTCATTACTATTGCCAATTTTTCTCATGTTTATCATTATTATTTGATTTTTTTTACTTTTACTATTATTGCTTTTATCATAATTTGTATGTTTAGCACCTGTTGTAAAAATACTGCCAGTACTTACTTTATTAGGTGTTAGTCATTACTCTTTATTCATATTGTGACTAGAGTAATCTAATTTTCTTATTTAAACTACTGTCATGATGTAACTCTGATGCGTGAAATGCTGCATGAGTGAAACACTGATGTAAGAGAGGGCCTGATGGCTCTAATCTGATCAGGTTAAATAAATAAATAAATACATAAAAATTAAAGTCAGTACAAGTGAACAATGCAAGATGACTGTGAGAGGACGGGAGCCACCTCCTCTCGTGAGTGTCGACCTTTTCCAAACCATACGGGTGTCGCATACAGGTACGACACCGTGCGTTGAATAGTTCGGGTACTGCGACTACTACTTTGTGCAGCATGCTATATAGGCTTGATATTTTATCTGGAGTACAGCACAGCACATTGTATAGTCTGAGTAGTGCGCTGGATACCTTGTCATACAACCATGTACATTAGTCTCGGCATTATGTCTGTGGACAGCACCACATAATGCTATTCTACGTGGGTATTGGGTGGTACTATCTACCGTAACGTTGGTACTCGCAAAGGGGTGCCGTCCCTCCCTTTGACAAACATTCTGCATGTTTCATCCGTATATACTTCAGTTTTTGGGTAACCACTTTCTGCATACACTTTGCCTCTTCGAATAATAAACCTCTAAGTCCAACAACAGCTCAAAATTCTGGAACTGCTTGGTTTCTCTCTATCATAACAACTACGACTGAAAATGTATGAACTGCTAAAGTTCCGTGCGGTTAAAGGCGCTGCAGTCTGGAACCGCAAGACCGCTACGGTCGCAGGTTCGAATCCTGCCTCGGGCATGGATGTTTGTCATGTCCTTAGGTTAGTTAGGTTTAACTAGTTCTAAGTTCTAGGGGACTGATGACCTCAGATGTTAAGTCCCATAGTGCTCAGAGCCATTTTGTTTGTTAACTTTCATCTCATGTATAATCTGATAAGTTCAAATGGCTCTGAGCACTATGGGACTTATCTGAGGTCATCAGTCCCCTAGAACTTAGAACTACTTAAACCTAACAAGCCTAAGGACACCACACACATCCATGCCCGAAGCAGGATTCGAACCTGGGACCGTAGCAGTCGCGCGGGTCCGGACTGAAGCGCCTAGAACCGCTCGACCACCGCGGCCGGCAATCTGCTAAGTCTTTTCGACATAGCAATAACTGGACTGCAAAGCCTTCCTGACATTGTAAATGTTTGAACTACAAAGACTGTCTCAAAAGGAAGAATTGTGAAGTCTCATGGGATATATGTATGATGGAACAAAACCTATTGCAATTTGTAAAAGTATTATATTCTTATCCTGATACAACTTTTATACACTGTTACTTTATGAACCGTGGAAAATAAATCATTATCATAAACACATTATCATTCTTTTTTTCTACATTATCCCTTATTCATCACACTGCAGTACTTTCCAAATAACAGTTTTTATATGATTTAAATTCAGCATGTACCCTGCAAACCAATAACTCCTGTTACGTTTTGACAGTGACTGTGGAAAGTCAAGTTCGTCCAGTTGGAGATATAATCATTTTATTTCACTGTCGATGAGTCATGTGCTGTTATGATGGCTACCTTATAGTTTTTGATTGACTAATATTTCATAATCCAGGATGTAAACTACTTTCAATTTT
Organism: Schistocerca piceifrons; assembly: GCF_021461385.2. NCBI lineage: Eukaryota > Metazoa > Arthropoda > Insecta > Orthoptera > Acrididae > Schistocerca > Schistocerca piceifrons. The sequence continues at coordinate 169,469,263 of NC_060141.1, read as the reverse complement.
TGTACCATTAGACGAGATTTACATTTCGATGAACTTGCCTTTAAATGTAATACCCGTACAGGGCAGAACATTTTAAATGAAAGTCGCTGTCTGGTCTCGACGGATAAACACGCAATTGCAGTAGCTGTGTTGGAAAGAACAGTGCAGTGTTTCTTCGAACACCGAATTTCATCGTCATCATTCCATTATACAACAGATGCGAATACATTTCATGTATTTCATAACGGCTGTACTCACCGCAGTGCCTATTTTTTTGGACATGCATGCATGTCCGAAGGAACATTGCATTGTGTTTTAACAACACAGTCACTGAAATATCGTAAACGTGAGTCCGCCGTACGTGTTCCCCAGGGTTAGATACAAGTGATCGACACACCTTAAATCGCTCGACAGAAACTGCTAAATACCTGAAGGTTGTAAATCAGTTCTTCTCAAAAAATGTGGACAATAAAAATACAGACATGAACAGAATTGAGTAGAAGCATGTGAAATGTTGTGCTACAGAAGAGTGGTGAAAATTAAATGAGAAGATCGAATGTAAATGGGAAGATCGAATGACTAATGAGAAGGCAATGAACAAATGGAGAATAAAAGAAATTTATTGAACAAACTGATTAAAATAGTGAATTTGTTGATAGAGCACATCCTGAGACACCACTGGATCGTCAGTTTGGTAACGCAAGGAAGTACTTGTGGGGGGGAAGGAGAGAGAAAAACATTGAAGATCAAGATACAACGTAGTTCCAAATCGGTGGAGAATGCAGTAGTTATGCAGAAATGAAGAGGTACTGAATACGGACGGGAAAAATAAATTTATGGTAACACTTCCGCGAAAGAAAGGAGAAGTCGTTATGACAAACTCTGGGGCATCAAATAATACATAATTTGGTGCAGGAAGAAGTATGGAACCGACAGCCACACAACATTAAAAATTATCGATATTGCATTGGCTGCGTTGTTACGAAGATAGATGCAATGTTCCTACGGATGTGTACCGAGGTCCGACGGAACAGGCACTGTGGCGACTACAGCCGTTATTATAAAATTATTATTATTACATGGAATGGACTCAAATTCGCGAATACGAACAACCATCAATTGTACATTCGAATGTCGACAGTGAAAATCGGTGCCCGAAGAAACACGGCACAGTTCTTCTTAACACAGGTACTGCAACGGCGTATTCATCTGCCGATACCAGACAGCAACATTCAATTAAAATGTTCTCACCTGTACGGGAACTACATAATGTGTCGAGTACAGGTTGTGACGCAGGAACAACAACATATAGAAGTTCGCGTCTGGCGGTGAGTCGTGGACGGATAGTCAAGGCGGTTAAGGCGACTGCTCGCATAAAAGGGGAAATCAAGGTTCGAGTCCCGGTGCGGCACAAACTTTCTTCACTGTCGTCATTCCCTTATAAAACTGATGGTTCTTCGGATTCGCAACTGCGATTACATTTCATGTATCGAAATTAATCGGCGTTGCTTTCCTATGTGTGTAAATTACGTGGATTAAGTTTCATTGCGTTCAAGAACGACTACACAAAAATAAAAGTAAATCCATCGGCGGTTTTACGACCATTCAGAGAACGAATTCTTTGAACAGTGACGCTCCGGTAGTGTGATTAGAGACGCGTCCAGTACAGGTGTACAGTGAAGGAGCTGAGGCGACTGGAAAACTCTCGGAAGTTAAAACGCGAAACGGCCTACGCGTTGAGCACAAAAACGGATGCTGGCTCAAAATCAGCTGCAGCGCGCGGACGAGCGCCCGGCCGCTTGCCTGTGTGCCGTCCAGGGGCGTGTCCGACTGGAAGCGCATCTGCCAAGACCGGCCGCTATGACGTAGGCGGGAGCGGAGTGAAACGGACAGGCAGGCGCAAACAGCGCGGGCCGATAGGGGGCGGGGTGGAATCACACGGCGGCGCCGATGCTGCTGATGACACTGCGCTGCAATTCGCAGACAATAATGCATCGCGGCCCGGGCGCAAACAGCGAATTAGCATCGCTGGAAATCGCGGCGCTGCACACAGAGGGCCGGCGCGGCTCGGTCGGGCTGCGCGCGCCGCACCTCTCCGCTCCTCTCTGCCCGCTAATACGCAGCGCGCCAAACTAAGTTTGCGATTGCTATTTGCACCCGCGCGCCCAGGAGCCGGCAACAACGCCGCCTCGTAACTACATTAGAATTTCTAATCAATAAGAGCCAACACGCGGGCCCGCCCGGGAGTACAGTAGGCGCCGTAGCCGCCCGCTAAACTATATTGTTACCGAGCCGATACGCGATCGGGGAACAATGACGTCTACGCAACGTGCTCTGCATACAAGCACCACCGTCACACGACACACGGTTCTTGGACGGTGCCACACTGCTGGGACGTAACGGGGCACGCGATGAAATCTGAAGGGAAGACCGCCACGTATCTGTTGCTGGGTAGACGCGTCCGAGCTATACCACAGCATACGGCATCATAATGGCCATTCAGAACGAAAAAACTGTTTCCGTATCGCTCAACTTTCTGTGAGAAGGAACTGTAATCCGTACCAAAAAACTCCCGTTCCATCAATACTTAGATTCTCAGTCTGGGATCCATGCCACGTACGACTGATAGAGGAGACAGAAAATCCGAAGAAGTGCTACGAGTTATGTTGTAAGTTCATTTAATGTGCGCGAAATCGTCATGGTGATGTTCACCCAACTCCAGCGCGTCGTATACCTCACCACGTGGTTTTCTGGCAGATTTCCGAGAGCGTATGTTCCTTGAAGAGCCAACCAACATATTGCTATCTCCTACATATATCTCGCAAAAAGACGCTGAGATAAATTCGATCCGACACTAAAGCTTACTAACAGTCTTTCTTTCCGCGGATCATTCGCTAGTGCAACAGGAAAGCGGGGGATGTGACAGTCTTCCACAAAGTACCCTCCGCCAAACACCATAAGGTGGCTTGTGGAATGTAGATTTAGAATGACTAATAGAAAAAACAGCATAAATTGTGCGGTTCTGTCCCTGGTTCTGCGAGCGGCACATTTAACTATGTGCTCACGTCACACTTACTAAGATTCTTACTGATTTCGATAACGTTTGTACGTGACCAGATGCGAGGAGAGGGAGGGGTAGGGTGAAAAAAAGAAGGAACATTACGGTTTAACGTTCCGTCCATATCGGAATCATTAGTAATGGAGCATGTTTCAACGATGGAGAAGGAATACGGTCGTGCCTTTTAAAAGGATCCATCCCAGCATTTGTCTAGAGCGACTTATGGAAATCATAGAAAATCTAAATCTGAATGGCCGGACGCTGACTTGAACCGCTGTCCTCCACAGTGCGAGTTTAGTCTCCAGTGTGCTAACTACTGTGCTACCCAGCTCCGCAGAGTCAAAATACTCGATGTTTCGATCCCTTCTTCAGGACTGTCCCCACAGGCGGAAATCCGAGCAATCATGAAGAAGATTCAGCGCAGGAATCTAACGGTCGGGTATTATAGAATCTTAAAAGAGGCATACGATGCGGCCTAACCGCCAGTCTTACAATTTCTTTGAAAAGGCAACGTCATGGATCGATAACTAACATACAGCTAGTTTCAACTAAATGACGTGTATGAGGACCAGAACTTTTCCAGGGAACAGAAACATCTCTGAAACTATTGTTCACATAACTGATCGCGACTTTTGAGACTAAGAAAAATGGTTCAAATGGCTCTGAGCACTATGGAACTCAACATCTTAGGTCATAAGTCCCCTAGAACTTAGAACTACTTAAACCTAACTAACCTAAGGACATCACACACACCCATGCCCGAGGCAGGATTCGAATCTGCGACCGTAGCAGTCCCGCGGTTCCGGACTGCAGCGCCAGAACCGCACGGCCACCGCGGCCGGCTGAGACTAAGAACTAGGTGTCGCTTGTTTCGTGCGACCCAAACAAAGGATTTGATATAATTTCACTAAACACCTTTTCTATCACAACTGAAGTTCTATGGTGCACTTAATCCCACAGGGTAAACATACCATATTTACCGAGAGGGGCCGAATTCGTTGTGAGAAGAACATTCTTTGAACACTGTTGCGCTCACAAAGTGAGCTTTACGATTTGAGCGCATGTGTATTCTGCAGTAGTCGAGTGTCAATGAGTGAACCAGTAAGTTGCGTCGCAAACGGAGGTGGACAGAATCTGGAGAGAGACACTTCATATTGAATATCAAAAGCGAATTCAGTGTCTACAAAAGCCAAGAAGTGGAAATTTGATGAAAATATGACTATAAATTACTCGGAGGAGAAGGAAGCAGTAAAGAGCCATTAAGGGAATTATGTTCGGGTTTAAGTAGCTCAAGTGTTGAAGGTTAACAGTCGCGTGTACATGAGAAACTATTCTAAGAGCCGAACATTTGGAGATAATTCATTGACAGAATTGAACTCTGGGTTCAAAATCGTGTGCATCTCTGCTTATGCACTTTATCTGTACTGAATCAGTACTGTCCACACTGCATTCTTCGAAATGTGGATTTCTCTGGAAAGTTGACGTATTCTTTTCCAACAAGATCTCACAACCCCATTCCAGTTTACGAACAATTCTTTAAAGAAAACCTTGGCCGGCTTTCTGTGGCTTGAACGAACCAGTTACTCGCATCTTATTATCCAAGAGTGATAATACAGTCAGCAGTCAGGGTGGTGTCAGATTCGAAACTTATCTCTGTACATTCGTTCGACTTTCTGATCTGCAAGTTTCAGTTGCAGATTTTCGACAACCAGTCATGAACTCCAAACACGCCTACGGCTCATCACAGGCGACTCAGAATAGTTTTTCAAGGTAGCGCAAGTGGCAGGCATTACTTTAAAGTGAAGCATAAGCATTTTACAAATACGAGCCTGAAGATGCGTCCCTCATTCAAGATCTCGTATCCTTTGAAATATTCTCTTTCGACCAATTAGTTCCTTATCTCTAATTATTCAGGTTAGGATGCTCTATCATCTGTTTGGGACACTCAGTAAGTCACGTTGTAGGCGATGTTGAGTTCTTGTGACAGCCATTAAGAGCGACTGGTTTGACGTACATCTCTCAGTGCAGCAAACGCCGCTGTTGCCAGCTCCTCTTCACACTGCGCACAAGGCGTGTTCAGAGGCAAACTCTGTGTAGTCCCGCTGCTTAATCACAGCCCCACTTGTGTTCCGTGCAAGTAGCTGTCGGCCTCATCGCAGCCGCTGCTTCCCTACTTAGCTTTCACACAATAAACCGGCCTGATTTTCTACTTATTTACCGACACACAACTACAGACATTAAGTGTAATTCCAGCTGTGTTTAAATAATAATCAACGTGCCTCATACATTGTGTCGCCGTACATTAGCGTGGTATCTGCCAACTGGTGCAGAAAAAAACTGCCCTGTTAATGACACGCGGTGCTTGAGGAAGCCTAATTGAGTAACGGTGAATCATAATAATAGCTCCCAACACAAAGTAATCGTACTACTTCAGTAAGCGGCCTTTCCAGCCTGGAAAAAGACTAAGCGAAACACACGCCACCAGTTCCATTTCCAACTCCTCTACCACATATAGCCAAACTCTTGCCGTCCCCGACTGTCTATAACGTAATTTAAACACACAATTAATGTAATACCTGTAACACAAAGGTAGTAATAAGTTCTGCGTGCTGTCGGGCTTGCTTCAAATTATTTATGTCTTTCTGATACCCCACCTCCCACGTTTATCATTTCAATAATATTCTAACTGTGCAAACCATCCGAAAAATTGAGTTGTGTAACTGACAATGGAAAGACTCGTGTTGGATATAGCGAGTACGAACAGGAATAAGAGTAAGAAGAGACGGGAGATAAGGTATCCATACTTACGTAGGAATTTTGAATGGGAATATAACAAAATGTCGGAAAGTGGCCTAAGGAAATTATTTAATAGATTTCTTGTTGTAAGCAGCATCTCATCATGCGGTAGTTTTGTCACTGCGAGAGCGATACAGAGATGCTCAACAAACTCCACTGGCAGTAATAGAGGCTTACTATTAAAATTTGGAGAGAGCACTTCCGGAATTGTTGGACAACATAGTAGCTCCTTCCATATTCATCTCGTGAAATTAACTCGACGGGAAAACTGGAGAAATTACAACTAATACAGGAGTTTATCGACAGTCATTCTTCCCACACGCCATTCGCGAGTGGAACAGTGAAGAGGGATAAGTTAGAGGTACCAGGAATATCCTCCCTCAAAACACCATTAGGTGGCTTGCGGAGTATGATGGAAGGTCGATAGGAAAAATAATGTTTGCCTTGAGCTCAGTAACAAAATCGAAGTATCAACATTTTGGAATACATATACACACTTAAGAATATGTTTGTGAAATTTTGCCAATAATTATTGGTTTAGAATGCCCAACAGTCACTGCTTATGTATTTTATCTGTGTTAGGGCATACGTGAAAAGCAACAAGTTCTTTATCTGTAGTCATCCAGCACTTAAGCAGTAATTCTTAAAAACGGGAATAGGAGAAACAATGATCCAGCATTGATCATAAGGTGGTGGTGGTGGTGGTGGTGGTGGGTAGTGTTTAACGTCCCGTCGACAACGAGGTCATTAGAGACGGAGCGCAAGCTCGGGTTAGGGAAGGATTGGGAACGAAATCGGCCGTGCCCTTTCAAAGGAACCATCCCGGCATTTGCCTGAAACGATTTAGGGAAATCACGGAAAACCTAAATCAGGATGGCCGGAGACGGGATTGAACCGTCGTCCTCCCGAATGCGAGTCCAGTGTGCTAACCACTGCGCCACCTCGCTCGGTGATCATAAGGTCTTCAACGTGGATCTCTTTTGAGATACCCCACTTAACTGGCAAACCCTGTTCTGACGAAACCGAAAAATATTTAACAGTGACATTTCGAACTGCATTCTCAATCTGGTAATTCTGACTGAGTGTTGGAGGAACGAAACGGACTGCGTGACAATGGTGTGGTTGTCAGACATCGATCTAAGTCCACCAGTTCGCTAGTCTGTATGCTGTAGAATGGAGCAAGGAGGAATACGATTTAACATTCCATAGATGATGAATTAATCAGAGATCGATCTACATCTAGGTGACTACTCAGCAATTCACACTTACGTGCCTGTCAGAGGCTTCATCGAATCTCTATACCGTTGCACACTCTAACAGATTGTGAGAAAAATGAATACTTAAATCATTCCATACGAGCTCACATTTATCTTATTTGATTTCGATGGTCATTTTCCCCATGTATGTTGGCGAAAATAAAATATTTTCGTATTCAGATGAGAAAGTTCGCGACTGAAATTTCATGAAAGGACACGGACAGGAGCAGGAAATAGACCGTGGCCATTCGAAAGGAATCTTTTCAACATTCTTTCAAGTCTTCCTGGGAAACCCAAGAGAATCTTAATCTCGACATACACAAGGCCTTTAAATATCGCTCGTCCAGACTCTTACCCAAAACGCCACTTAGCTCAGTATTCGCTCCGAAACGAGTCATACTGATATGACACTCAGGATCTTGACAGATGGGTCACTACTACGTCTACAAAGAAAACGAAATTTGTAGTAATCTAAACGAAAGCAAAGACTTGTTGCCATCCACCAAACATCACTCAAACTGATCAATGGTGTGATGCAACAGAGCTTGTCTGGAGAGGTACTTTGCTTGTTGGAGGCGCACAGTTCTACAATATGTATCACTGCTCTCAGTTTCTAGAATGAAACTGTTGCTACTAATGTTTCATGGTTTGCTGAACAAGGAGGAGGTAAAATGATCAAAGGCGCTAATCCCCACCAAAAAGAGGTCCTCTAACAAGTAACTAATAACTAGAGGAGCACAATATCGGTAGAAAGCAGTTCAGGAAGGCAAATGCACCCTAATACTGTGCCCTCGATCGAGAGCTGATTGGTATCGTTTTTATCACGACAGAATTCATACAAGGGGTGGAAATTGCTCCTCAGATATAATGAATATAGATAACTTTCCGGAATTTTCACACTGTTATGCTACAGCCATCTGTAGTGAGAGGCTAGACTTACAGTTTGGCGTGATAAAACTATTTATTACAGCCAGAGCAATGCCCTGCCTAGTCCGCCACAGGCGGAGACCGGCCTCTCGCTATTTCGCCCGAGCGGCGACCAGGCCCATGGTCGCGTTTATTCCGTGAGCTATGTCCGCAGCGCTCTTCTCGCCCAAGTGTGTAGGGTAAATTAAAGCTGCAAGAGTTATTTTGCTACATAAGAAGCAGTCACTTACACTTTTATTTTTCCATTCAAGAGACTTAAAGAAATAGAACTACAAAATACATCCATTACAAAGATAGCTGCCACGAAATAACTCATCTAAGGAACAGTCTGAAGAAGCAAGGACTACAAAGCTTTTATTTTTCTTCTAACCACTCTGCATCATATTCAATTCGCATAAAGAGCTAAAAACAAAGATTTTATGCATCCTATACTTACACAAAAGAACACAATGCTACTTTACAGTAAAACATTCTGGTGAGAGCCTTACCAAATAACTGTGTATAAGTAGAATGCCACTCAAATGGTTCAAATGGCTCTGAGCACTATGGGACTTAACTTCTGAGGTCATCAGTCCCCTAGAACTTAGAACTACTTAAACCTAACTAACCTAAGGACATCACACACATCTATGCCCGAGGCAGGATTCGAACCTGCGACCGTAGCGAGAATGCCACTCACATTTTGAGCATTACATATAAAGGGCTATTACAAATGATTGAAGCGATTTCATAAATTCACTGTAGCTCCATTCATTGACATATGGTCACGACACACTACAGATACGTAGAAAAACTCATAAAGTTTTGTTCGGCTGAAGCCGCACTTCAGGTTTCTGCCGCCAGAGCGCTCGAGAGCGCAGTGAGACAAAATGGTGACAGGAGCCGAGAAAGCGTATGTCGTGCTTGAAATGCACTCACATCAATCAGTCATAACAGTGCAACGACACTTCAGGACGAAGTTCAACAAAGATCCACCAACTGCTAACTCCATTTGGCGATGGTATGCGCAGTTTAAAGCTTCTGGATGCCTCTGTAAGGGGAAATCAACGGGTCGGCCTGCAGTGAGCGAAGAAACGGTTGAACGCGTGCGGGCAAGTTTCACGCGTAGCCCGCGGAAGTCGACGAATAAAGCAAGCAGGCAGCTAAACGTACCACAGCCGACGGTTTGAAAAATCTTACGGAAAAGGCTAAAGCAGAAGCCTTACCGTTTACAATTGCTACAAGCCCTGACACCCGATGACAAAGTCAAACGCTTTGAATTTTCGGCGCGGTTGCAACAGCTCATGGAAGAGGATGCGTTCAGTGCGAAACTTGTTTTCAGTGATGAAGTAACATTTTTTCTTAATGGTGAAGTGAACGGACACAATGTGCGAATCTGGGCGGTAGAGAATCCTCACACATTCGTGCAGCAAATTCGCAATTCACCAAAAGTTAACGTGTTTTGTACAATCTCACGGTTTAAAGTTTACGGCCCCTATTTCTTCTGCGAAAAAAACGTTACAGGACACGTGTATCTGGACATGCTGGAAAATTGGCTCATGCCACAACTGGAGACCGACAGCGCCGACTTCATCTTTCAACAGGATGGTGCTCCTCCGCACTTCCATCATGATGTTCGCATTTCTTAAACAGGAGATTGGAAAACCGATGGATCGGTCGTGGTGGAGATCATGATCAGCAATTCACGTCATGGCCTCCACGCACTCCCGACTTAACCCCATGCGATTTCTTTCTGTGGGGTTATGTGAAAGATTCAGTGTTTAAACCTCCTCTACCAAGAAACGTGCCAGAACTGCGAGCTCGCATCAACGATGCTTTCGAACTCATTGATGGGGACATGCTGCGCCGAGTGTGGGAGGAACTTGATTATCGGCTTGATGTCTGCCGAATCACTAAAGGGGCACATATCGAACATTTGTGAATGCCTTAAAAAACTTTTTGAGTTTTTGTATGTGTGTGCAAAGCATTGTGAAAATATCTCAAATAATAAAGTTATTAGAGCTGTGAAATCGCTTCAATCATTTGTAATAACCCTGTACATGATTACTCTGCAATTTACACTCAAACTGTTTCCTAGAGGGTTCACAGAACCACTTTCCAACTATTCCTGTACTAGTCTACACGCACGTTATAAAAATGAATACTTGAATCTTTCCGTGCGACCTCTTCATTTATTACGATCGTCATTTCCTGTTAGGTGCTGGAAGCCAATAAGATATTTTTGTACTTGGAGGGGAGAGCTAGGGATTGAAATTTCGTGAAAAGATTACTTTGCAACGGAGAACGCCTTTCTTTTAATTATTGCAATCCCAGCTCGCTTATCATATCTGTCATATTTTCTCCCCTATTTCACATAAGACCGTAGCACTTTTTCTGGTATCTATTTCGATGACCCACGACTATCAAATCAGGTAAGAAACCCAACCACTCAGTACTGCTTCAGAAGAGGACGACAGGCGCCGTGTAAGCGGTCTCTTTAATAGATTTGCTGCATCTGCTAAGCATTCTGTCAATAAAACGCAATCTCGGGTTTGCTTTCTCCACGATATTTTCTATGCGATGGTTCCAATTTATGGCGTTTGTTATTGTAATTCCTTGGTATTTTGCTGCATCTGAAACCTGACAATTACTACGAAATGCGATCTTTGTTACAGGAAATCAGGAATTCTATAGCACAACTGACGTAACAATTCAGAGACGCGCAATTTGATTAGAAGTCACTTGTGAGGAGCAGTGTCAAAAGCTTTCTGGATATCTATAAAGATGGAATCAACTTGAGATCCGCAGAGTGACATTTGACAAATCCATGCTGGTTATGTGTCAACAGATCGCTTCCTTCGAGGTACAGTATTTCGTAATTTTGGAACAGAACGTATGTTCAAAAATCCTGTTAGAAATCGATGTCAGTGAAAAGAGTCTACAATTCATCGATTTTCTCCTATTTCCTTTATTGTGCCTTGGTATCATATACGCAGCTTTCCAATATAGGTAAGGGTTTTGTGTCGAGCGATTGGTTGTATATGATTTGCAGAAATGCAGGTATTTCATCACCACCGTGTGAAAAACTGGTATACAATCCGGATCGGAAGACTTACCTTTATTAAGTGACTTAAGTTTTTGATTTCTTTATATCTATCACAACATTTGAATAATTTAAATGCTAATTTTGTGAGCTACGCACATTAATTTTATAATTCATGATGGGCAGTATACTATGCGAACGCTCTTCGTAGGCGCGTGAACAGGGATGGCAACAATGATTTGTAAGGCTTCAACGACTTTGCTTAACGAAAAATAGTTATTTTTGTGATCGGCGGGAGTGAAACAGTCAGGAATCTAGTATAAAAGGTCAAAAGGAAGAAAGATTCAGAAACAGGAGAAATACAATGAGTGGCGAACAGTCTAGACTGAGACGTGTGTGCATGTGTAATGAGACTGTGAAACGGCTGACACAACAGCGAGTCTGTGACAAGAAGCTGGTCAATACTGACGAAATCACCACTGTATTCAGTGAGAGTCACGGATCTACATTGAGTAAAATCCATAATAAGCTTGACTATAGGAAGGGGTGTACCTGATGGATGCCAAACCGGCTATCCGATTACCAGAAGGCGAAGTGACAGACAATGATTGACAGACAATGTTTCAACGAGTATTTAGGTATGAATGTGGAGCAGACGCTTTTCTGGATCAAATGGTGGGAGGAGACGAGTCATCTGTACATTATTAAGAAAGAGACAATAGATGCAATCGAAAAAGAAATCATCTTCAACAAATACAAAATAAAATCAGGGCACTAGCATCTACAGGAATTTGGACTAGGTGTCTACTGGTAAAGTGCGTGCCTCGAAACTGTAAGGTCATGAGCTGAAATACTGGTTAGTGGCCAGGAATGACGCGTGGTTCGGGTTCCACGTCAAACTGTACGTCCCCTCTCTTCGGTTGGATAACTGTCACGGAAGTCTTAGAAAACTTGCACTTGGTCATTGAGCCACGGGCTATAGTAATAATAATAATAATAATGTACAGGGAAATTCTGACTGACGATCTTTCGCGATGCCAAGGGCTCTTTTGTGAGATAGTCCCAGGAGACGAGGGCCACTGCCCGCTACAGTGACATTTTTGTAATCATATTAAGCTTGATAAGAAGTTCAGCACGTTGTGCTCCAAAGTTTTTAGAAATTAAGTTATAAGTATAATCACAATCTGCCAAAATCGTTACTACTCTGCACTAGTTTCGACAGTATGTCATCATCAGGCAGGCGTTAGAATTTAAAAAAAATGGTGTTCACCAAGCGTCAATAACATTAAAAATGTTTTATATAACACTTTAGTGTGTCTTGAGTATGGTGCGACTGCTTCTAGCCCACGATCTATGCTTTTGAGTTTTGTTCTAGGGTACATTATGTTGCGCCATACACAGTGCCTACCTTCACAGCATAAAACAGATACTGTATAAAACATATTTCAAAATTATAGGTATGTGGTGTACAGCGTTTTAAGATTCTAACCTCTGCCATCATCTGATAGAATTTTAAAATACTATCAAAACCAGCTGCACAACAACAACGACTTTGGCAGCTCTGTTGTGGTTACACACAAAAATGATGGAAAAAATACACGAGGCCTTCTTTCACAAGAAGAGCCGCTACTCCATAACGAAGCACGTACTAAGAATACGTTAGATGACTTCAGCTATGGGGTGTTACGGTGTTGAGTCATTTACTAATAAACCGAGTGATTTGACGCAATTAGCACACTAGACTGACATTCGGCGAAAGGCAAATCAAATTCCCTTCGGAAACCATCCAGACTTACGATTTCCGTACTTTCTGTAAGCTGTAGAAGGCAAATGCAGTAATGGTTTCTTTGAAAATGACACGTTGAGTTACTTCTCCAGTCTTCCCGAAATATCCAACTTGTGCACCGCCCCAAATGACCTCATCATCAACGGGATGCTAAAGCCTGATCATTGTTTCTTCCTTTCATCTTTCCTTCTATGAACCAAATTTTCACTAACCTCTGAAACGAAATCTGCAGTGACGAAGTTTACAAATGCTAAGAAAGTCGTGGAAGCTACATGAAGATATTTATGAAGTACATCAACTAGCTTTTTTCAATTGCTCTAGAAACAATTATAAAAAAATACTAATAAAGTACCAGTACATACGGAAACCAGCAACAAGCAGGACACTGCTGTGCCGGCCATCTCATAACACGCTACAAAAAAGAGCTACGTATTACATATCAACCTACCGGCCGCGCTGAGTGTAAATCACGATACAGCAAAGGAAAGACGAAAGAAGTCCAACGTCGCAGTTCCTTCGAGGCTGTCTTTACCGCGTACGCCGTTCCGGCCAAAGCACACTCTGAATACATTCCCAAATTACTTTCATATTTCCTGAGCTCGAGTTTTTACTGGCATGCATATGTATGTGTTTTAATGACCGGCCATATAAAACCGCTTCCTTCGATCAGATCCTACGGCCGGCGGGCGGCGGTATCGCGCGCGCAGAGGAGCCGTGTTTTTTTATAGGCAACATTTCCTATTCTGAAGCGAATTTTATTTATGCGCCATCAGAGCCGGCGCCGCGGCGCTGGCCATTAAATACTAATTCTTCGTATTCGTGGGGGAGGAGGCGAGGGCGAGGGCGGGGGCGGGGGCGGCAGTTTGGCGGCGGTCAGGAGGCGGCGGCTACCTTGGACGGGGGCACGCACGCACGTAAGGACCACAGCGCGCACGTTCCATTTTTTAGTGCGCGCCCGGTGCATACTTTATTTTCTGCACCCGCGGCGCGTCGGATCAATAAGCCCAACAAGTGAAATATACAATTTACAACGGCTTTAACAGAATTTCAAAAATGAGATTATGTAATCCAACCGCCCATTCACGAGATTAACTCGGCGGGCGCGCCGCACGACAACACCGACAATCGCTTCCAATTGTTTGATCAGGGCAGCCGCGCATTTTCCACCGCCGTGGATCCGGTTAACAAGCTCCGTGATCTATGCTGCCAACACCAATAAAATCTCATTCTAGGTGCACCACGTGACGTGCGTTCCGCAACAGCCGCCAGCAGGTAGCGAACACCCGCTGCCCCGGTGCGCGCTGTCGCGCCACTCTCTGCTCCCACAGACTTCCAAGACTGAAGAAAGGGCATTTTAGTGCAGCAGAAACTATCCCCTGAGCAAATTTCTTCTCTTGCTGTCTTTGCGAGCGTTCGTCTCGCCTTACGATGAACATCGTCACGGAAAATGCAACGAACCATACTGCGACAGTTCAGTTAGTCGTTAATTACGAACTACTCACTGAATTCTGAAGACGCCACTAAAAGCTGAAACCATGCAAGGTGTGTAAGTCATAAACTTTAGGGGAGTGCTGGACATACCGATAGCGGATGACAACTTTGGCCTGTGAGATAACGATATGGCGTACGACGACATACGTGCGCTAAGAGAGATACAACACTATACCGACATTATTTACTTTGTTTCTACGGGGTGTACCGTAATTAATAGCGAAAGCCGATATCGGTGAAAGTATATGATAATGGAAGCAAAAACAGTCCAGGAAACATAGGTCTGCAAACGAACACTTGGCATAATCACTTAGAACTTGTTATTACGGGCTGTCACTGAATTCAGAATGAAACACTGTCCTCGTTAGTACAATACCGTTTGGTTGTTGCATAAGTTCGTAGCGTTTTTGTTTCGCATGTAGTTACTCCGATTACTATGGGTTTATTTATCGACGTCATTTATTTCATGTTCACGGTTGCTATCTGAGTTTACACAGTGACATTTACTCATCTGGAGATAGTGAGTCGAGCTCTGTCATTTGGAGATAGTGAGCAGACTTGCGGACGCTAGAAAATGGAGTGCCGAGTGGAGAAATAAGAACATTTCCGACGTAACCTTCTGTTTGAATTAAATAGAGGGTTGAAAGCAGCCGAGGCAGCCAGAAACATTTGCACCATTTATGGGACAGACCACAGCAAGTAATTCGTTTTTCGTTTTAAGAAGGATAGGTTTGACATTAGTCGCTCTCCACGTTCAGGGAGAAAAAAATGGTTCAAATGGCTCTGAGCACTATGCGACTTAACCTCTGAGGTCATCAGTCGCCTAGAACTTAAAACTAATTAAACCTAACTAACCTAAGGACATCACACACATCCATGCCCGAGGCAGGATTCGAACCTGCGACCGTAGCGTTCGCTCGGTTCCAGACTGCAGCGCCCAGAACCGCACGGCCACTTCGGCCGGCTCACGTTCAGGGAGACTTTCGGGTTTTGATGAAGGTCGTTTAAACACATTGATCCAAAATGATCCACGTCAGTGTACTCGAGAACTGGCAAATGTGTTGAACTGTGATCATTCCACAATGGTGCGACATTTGCAAGCAATGGGGAAGGTTCAAAACTCGAGAGTATTACTACCGCATGCTTTAAGCCAAAATCACAAAAATCAGCGGGAGGCCATATGTGTATCTCTGCTTGCTCGTCATCAATTGGCTCATGAACAACAGCGACCATTCACATCCTTTATCGTTGCTGGTGACGAGAAATTGTGAATTTATGCTAACATAAGGAAATGAAAGGAATGGTTGAGTCCAAACAAAGCAGTGGCTCCCCACACAAAGACCTGCGCACATCCATAAAGGTAATGTTAAGCAGCGATGGTGTGATGTTATACTAATTAGCCCCCCCCCCCCCCCGGGGGGTGTAACCGTCACTGCTGACATTTATTGTCAACAACTGAGACGTCTTGTTGACGCAGTCCAAGAACAACAACGAGGAAGACTACGTCAAGCGATGCTATTCCAAGCAAACACCCGCCCGCATTCAGTTAGACTGACAAAAAAGACTATACAGAAATTGGGTTGGGAGGTCATTCCGCAACCACCTTATTCACCTGATCTTCCGCCTTCCGATTTTAACATTTTCCGCTCTCTATCGAACAACCATCAAGAAACTTTCTTTCCGTATGAAAATGCGCTCCAGACATGGCTCGAGGAGTCATTCGCCTCAAAAACCACGCGATTTCTACAGTCTCGTAACTGAAAAGTTACCCCACTGTTGACAGACTGTTGTAAAGAGTGAAGGAGAATGTATTGCTGAAGTCTCCGTTTTTTTGCATCTATTGTCTTTATTAAACTTATGGAAAAACGCTAACAATTTATCACCCCCCTCCCCCCGCCCCATTCCTTGACATTTAAAACCCCTTCTAATTGGTCTCAAATTCCACTTACTTCCTTAATTTCTTGAGGATGTTCCCCTTGCGCAACGAAGGTTCATGCACAATAGGCACCAGACGACATCTAACTCACCAATACGTTACGGATGAACAGGTCGATCAACGTCTGTACCTTGGCCTCTAATATCACCTGACCTCAAGCCACTGGATTTTTTTCTTACTGGGATCATCTCAAAAGTGAATTGTACGGTACTCCAGTTGATAAGGTTGAAATTCTGGGCCGGCCGGGGTGACCGTGCGGTTCTAGGCGCTACAGTCTGGAATCGCGCTACCGCTACGGTCGCAGGTTCGAATCCTGCCTCGGGCATCGATGTGTGTGATGTCCTTAGGTTAGTTAGGTTTAAGTAGTTCTACGTTCTAGGGGACCGATGACCTGAGAAGTTAAGTCCCATAGTGCTCAGAGCCTTTTTTTTTTTCTTTTTTAATTCTGGAGCAACGAACTGTACAGTCTCGTCAAGCTTTACGAGATGATCCGTCGTTGTATGAAAGAAACACTAGTTCACTTGCAAAGATAGGTGCTGTGTTATCACCAAATGCGACGACGACACGAGAAACAACTCCTTTAACAGTTACTAGTGTACAAGTAAACTGTAGCGTGTAACGTGCTGAAGTAATACTGTATTTCTTGGCAAGATAACCACGGATTAAATTTGAGCCCAGTTAAAATATGTTTTTGCTAACTAGAAGATATTTCAAGCCGAACTAAGTGGTGGCACGTAACCAAAAATTTGCAGTTATCTCACAAACAACTGGTTTTCGTATCCATGTTTACTGGAACGATTTTGTTTCCACTACGGACAATCTTTCACCCGTGTCAATTTTCGATGTTAGTTATGCCACAAAGGCTTCAGGTAACCTGTTTCGAACCTGGTAAGGGACTGGTGCAGCCTCGGGCCACATCGTACATGCCTGAATAGAAATGGCAACAGGACAACGACTACCTGTGATTGTGGCGAAATGGGTACACAGCATCACATCCTATGAGTATGTCCCATAACAGAAGATACAGCGTGGACTTTAAGATGTAAAACTGTTTACGATACAGAGTAAGAGGGGATTTTGATAACCTAAACCTCCCGACTAATGCTGTCTCACAAAAACCAAGGTGCAGTTATAGCCAGCAGACTCCTGTGGCTTAAGGCCTGTAAACAGCCTTAGCGAAATTAGACACTATACTATCTAACTCTTCTCTGAGTCTCAGTGGGCCCAACATTATGACAAGTGGTCATCGTAGAAGTATTACTAATATAATTTTCAGTAGTAGTAGTATTTGCTGCTGTAGAAAAATCAAGGTGGTGATGGTACTAATAGAGACTCTTTAAACTTCTAATAGTTGTATCGCTTGTTATTGCACTAATGATACTCGGTGCTGCAACGGTACTAATAACAGTAGGCGATAAAGATAAACGCAAAATTAGAGATAATAGTTTCAAAGAAAGAAATCTTACTTTTTTGTCACTGACACGGATCACTCAACCGAGAGTGGAAAAAAAGGAGGCCACATGAAACGCTATATGTAAATTAGACTATATGTAGCCAACTAAACGTTAGAGCAATAACAGCAGAAGGAAATAAAGATTTGTATAAATAGTATGATAGACACTTAACTTAACTCAATGTTCAGAATAGACAAAAAGAAATTAGTTATCACGAAGATTTACATAAATGAAACTTCCTGGCAGATTAAAACTGTGTGCCAGACTGAGACTCGAACTCGGGACCTTTTCGTTTCGCGGACGGTTAACAAAGTTCACTAAGAACTTTTCCAGGATTTCGTTGCGATAGCCGACAGTGAACGAGTCTTTGTCTTTATAGGTACTTTACTCAATCCTAGATGCTCAGATGGGATACCGCTTCCGTGAAGCAAGGAGACGCGAAATGAGAAATGGA
Organism: Schistocerca piceifrons; assembly: GCF_021461385.2. Lineage (NCBI taxonomy): Eukaryota > Metazoa > Arthropoda > Insecta > Orthoptera > Acrididae > Schistocerca > Schistocerca piceifrons. The sequence goes on along the minus strand of NC_060141.1, from coordinate 169,451,104 downwards.
TGAATGCAACTGAAAACCCTATCCTGACAAAGTTAAAGTGGTGAATGTTTTAGTTATCGTTATGTGGGTATGGAAATCAATGGTACTCAACTTCCCAAAAAGCCTTAAGGAAGTGGCACCCAGAGCAGGTCTCGTTGTAATCACTGAGACGCTTAAAAATTTTTCCGACATCACGACCGAACATTTGGCTCGTTCCACAGTGCGTAATTAGCTGCACAACATAAGCAGGACTGAAATTCCTTGACGAACCGAAATTGTGCCAAACTGAGAGTCCCTGCCGCATCCTTGCCATACATGGACAACGGTGTAAACCGTTTAGCTATCCAGGAATACTTTAGGAAGCAGTAAAAAAATGTACACACCAGTAGCTCTCACCTCCTTTACAAATTCACTGACGCTACTTTTCATACTGTGGTAGCTTACAAAACAGCGACGAATGACTTGATGACTGTCAAGTACCATCATCAGTTCATCATCTGGTGCGCAGTCGTCGAGCCTGCTTCCCGACTAGGGGTATCATATAAATGTATACCTACAGACTAGAGCAAATACTTTTTTTCTTGGTTGTCTTGCTCACTGTTCCAACTGTAGTTATGTAGAGATTATGAACTATAAATTACCCGGCATCGTGTTTCCGTATTATAGGTTTCAGATAGTGGATGTTCGAGTCTCGGTCTGGCACACAGTTTTAATCTGCCAGGAAGTTTCATATCAGCAACGACCTCGCTGCACAGTGGAAATATCATTCGGGGAATTTTTGATTCCAAATTTAGACAACGAAAATCATCAGCTAACAAAGTGGCGCAGCAGTCGGCAATTTATTGTATGAAGAATAAATCTGGGCACCGAAGAGCAAAACTACTCCAGAAATTTGCAGCTGCCGTCGGGACGTAAGAATAAACCTAAATAAACCGCATACTGAAGTTAGAGGGAGAGAAGGAAGATTAGGATTTAACGTCCCAATGACGACGACAGCCCTCGGGAGAGCCTGTAACTCCTAGAGGGCGCGTCCCCAGGTGGCGGATCGGGGAACGCCTCCCAGATATGGGTGGTAGGAGGGAAATCAAATACCTCCCGCGGACCAACAGGCCGGGCAGAGCAAGTTCGTTAGCTGAAGTGAAAGCAACTGCTCTAGGGGTAGGCATCCCCGAAATCAAGACCCTGGTCCTCCAGGTTGGGGGTTGTGCTTAGGGCCAGCGACCCTATCACAGGATCCTGTAGGAGAAAATGGATTGCTACGAATCAGAATGACAAGAATGCTGGGCCACCAAACTTGATGACGAACTTGCAAAATTTAAAGGTTATGAATATGGGAACATGGAATGTATTAAGTCTCTATAGATCAGGATCACTGATAAATGTCGTACAGGAACTTGAAAGGTATAAAATGGATTTAGTTGCAGTACAAGAAACCAGATGGACGGGTAATGGAAGTATAAACAAAAATAAGTATACAATAATGTATGGGGGAAATGATACACAAATACATGCACTAGGGACAGGATTTATAATAAACAACAAATTGTTACCTTTTATTAGGAAATTTGAGGCAGTGAATGAAAGGATATCTCACATTACGATTCAATGCAAATATAAGACTTTAAATGTTATAAATTGCCATGCTCCAACAGAGGATAAAGAGGACAATATTAAAGAAGAATTTTACAACAAATTGGAACAGGTATATGATACATTCTCGAAAAATTCAATTAAAATAATTCTAGGAGATTTCAATGCCAAGTTAGGACATGAAAATCATTATAAACCTACAATTGGACCTCATAGTCTACATCAGCAGAGTAATGAAAACGGAACAAAACTTATTAGCTTTGCCACTTCCAAAAACATGTTGATCAAAAGTACATATTTTGCACATAAAGATATACATATACAAACATGGGCTTCAAGAGATGGCATCACAAAAAATCAAATTGATCATGTATTAATCGAAAAACAACATCATAAATGCATACATGATATCAGAAGTCAAAGGGGAGCAGACTGTGATTCGGATCACTTTCTTGTAAAAGCCAAGTTCAAGATCTCACTCTCAAGACATAAATGGTCTAAATTAAATGGTGTTCCTAGGTTTAATACAATGAAACTGAAAAACCCAAACATTCTCAACCAGTACATTAGAGAATTAGAAACACACAAACCTGAAGTGGAAAGTAAAATTAACAATGATGATACTAATCAAGCCTGGAACGCTCTGAAAGAAAATATCACACGAGCAACTACCTCAGTTTTGGGACATTTTACTACAACTAAGAACCCCTGGTTTGATGCAGAGTGCTCGAACGCTATCGAAGATAGAAAATTAGCAAGGGAAAAATTCCTACAAAAACCAATAACACAAAACAAACTTATTTTTGAAGAGAAACAGAAACTTGCCAGGAAACTCATTAGGAAAAAGAAAAGGGATTTTATGAATTACAAATTAAAAAGAGCTGAGAATGACCGTACCACAGACTCCAGAGGATTTTTCAAGAGCATAAATATGTTTAAAAGTGGGAATATAAAAAATTATGGACAGTTCATAACAGACCCAGATGGCTCCTTGCTAACAGAAAGAAGTGACATTGCTAACAGATGGAAGGAATATTTTAATGAGTTACTAAATGCTCCAACTATAAGCGTCTCTCAGGAAGATGACAATGAATATCTTACTGCTGACCCATCGGACGAAGAGCCCAGCTTAGCAGAAATTAAAGAAAGCATCAAGAAGCTGAAGAGACATAAAGCTCCTGGAAGTGATGGTATAGACACAGATATATGGAAGCTCAGTAAATTTCCTTTTGTAAACTGCTTACACAAAATCATCACCAACATCTGGAAGCAGGAACAGGTCCCACATGATTGGAAAGAAGTAGTTGTGTGCCCTATATACAAGAAGGGGGACCCAACAAATTGTTCAAACTACAGAGGAATTGCGTTACTAAACACAACATATAAAATTCTGACAAATATACTGTTAGCAAGGATAAGCCCTTACGTTGAAGACTCCCTAGATGATGCCCAATGTGGATTTAGACCTAACAGATCGACTATTGACAATATATATGTCCTAAGGATGTTGGGTGAAAAGAAATATGAATTCAATCAAAATGTACATATGCTTTTCATTGATTTTAAAAAAGCTTTTGACAGTATCAACAGGGAATATTTATGGAAGTGCATGAGGCAGATTGGCATCCCTAACAAATTGATAAATTTAATAAAATCTTGCACTTTAAACTCAAAATACAAAATAAAAGTAGCTAGCAAACTTTCTGAAGACTTTGAGGTTAAAACTGGAGTCAAACAAGGGGATTCACTCTCACCAGTTCTTTTTAACATAGTAATCAATAGAATAATCCAAAAAGTAAAGCTACTACAAATTGGAGCACAACTGGAAAGCAAAATTAACATTGTAGCATACGCTGATGACATTGCATTATTATCTGACAGTGAGAATGATTTGAAGCTTCTTACAGCACAATTAATTAAAGCCACAAATGGCACAGGCCTCCAGCTGAATACAGACAAAACAATGTACTTTATCTTATCCCGCTATCCATCAAATAATAATGTACTGCAAATTAATAACACAGCTTTCACAAAGACAAATGAATTTAATTACCTTGGTACAATAGTAACCTCTGACAACTCCATAAAAATTGAAATAGAATCACGAATTCAGAAGGCTAACAAATGCTACTATAGTCTCTTGACAGTTTTCAAAAGCAAGTTAATTTCTAGGAACACCAAACTACAAGTATACAAATCATTGATTATACCAGTACTCACCTATGGATCTGAAACCTGGACTCTCACAAAAAAAGAGGAAAACAGATTAAGAGTATTTGAACGAAAAATTTTGAGAAAAATATTTGGACCCATAAGAGATAGGATCAGTGATGAATGGAGATTGCTAAATAACAATGAAATTTACAAATTATATAAAGACTCCGATATAGTGGCCAAAATTAAAGCCAAAAGACTGAAATGGATAGGGCATGTCATCAGAGCACCACCAAACAGGACCATCAGGAAAGTGACTGAAGAGATTCCCACCGGAAGACGACCTCTTGGACGCCCACGCATGAGATACTTGGACAATATTCAAGACGATCTCAGAAAACTAGGACATGACAGACAGTGGCAAATTACTTGTAAAGACAGAGCAAAGTGGTTCAACATTGTCCATTCTGCAGCAAAAAGCCTTCATGGATTGTAATGCTTAATAATAATAATAATAATAATAATAATAATAATGACGACGACAGGAATAAAACAACGAATCTAACGATGCAGTGTCACATTTAAGGCGATGGATACTTATTTGGAAGAAGAAGGATAATATCTGGTAGCAGCGTTTGTCCACGAAGGCCCCCCCCCCCCTCTGAAAATGCAAGTGATAATAATACGTTACAATTCACTTCGAAACAAAATAAAACTTCAACGGAACCGTCGATACAACAGCAATGAAACGGCACAGGGGAGCTGTTAATCATGCTATTAAAACAAAATTAATAACAAATAAAGCTGTTGTGACTATGTTTTCTGAGGGTAACATGTCATTAACTAATCGAGACCTGCAGTACATCCTCACGCCCTGCTGCCCCGGACTCTACTATGTCTGCTCCGCGAAATTTCACATATACACCAGACAGAGCTGGTACATCCGTGACGCCCTAATTTGGCCGTCCGCTGGGCTCGACCCCAGGCGACGGTACTCGCGATGCATGGGTTCGTCAGGCAATTTTGTTTTAACGCTATTAGCCGATGCTGTTCCCAGACACCAAAACCTGCTATGCTGTCGATGGACCGACAACCAGTAGCCTCGAGCACATTTACGACATCAGCAGGTTCCAGAACCCAGTATTGTGAAACAACTGACACCAAAGCCAGATTTGCTCTTCACACGAGACACTCGCGGTTGGTAGGACGGCATCATTCTGCACCGTCGCCCGACGCCCGCCTCCAGAACAGCGTACTGAAGAGCAGGAACAGTCCACTGCCGTCACTGAACGGGCCGCATCAGAATTCTGCAGCCCGCTTAGAGACTGCCGGAGGGCGAGTGGTGACATGCCACAACAACCACGAGATCGCCGTCGCTGGCCACATAGGAGTCTAGTGACGTCTTTTGTCTGGTTCTCATTTCATTTCCCTGAACACTTACAGCAGACTTTCGTATGGGTTATATCGACCTGTTGCTACACTTGCAGTGGGAGAATTCCTTACCGAGAGTGGTGGCAATTGAGAGGTTTAAAATTTTGCCAGTCAACTGAATTTATGTTTTCTGTTATTTCTCCGACTCAATTAAGGCGAATTCCAGGAGGGTTCCTACGGAAAGAATAAAGGAGAATTCCTATGCTATTCTTGTGTCTTTCAAGCTTGTACTACGTCAATGGGAAGTTAACCACTTCCTTTATGATTTCATTCGACTCCTTCATATAATAAGAGCTCCTGCTTTTCTTTAACATTTGTACTGCATTTCCTCCATTTTCTTACTATTCATCCCCGCCTCCTCCGAATCCCCCACACAGTAACGTATTTATGTTTTCCACTCACCGTCTCCACAACTGATTATACATCTTTTCGTTCATTTGATAACGTACATCGTTTCTTCACATCATTTCCGGGTATTTAAATAATCTAGAAGATTCCAAACGTTTACAACTAATGATGTGTAATCTAAGAATATCGGCTTCATTTTGTTGTTCAAGGAGCCCCTGCGAGAATTTCGAAGGAAAAGATAGGAAGTAGGATTAAGATTATCGCCCGGTAGGAAAGAAGAACATCACAGACGGAGCAAAAGCTCGGATTAGTTTGGTGAAGGAAATTGGCCATGTCTATTTTATAGGTACCACCTCGGAACTTGCCCTAAGCCATTTAGCAAAAGCACGGATAATCTACATCTAGTTGGCCATACGTTAATTTGAACAGCTGTCCTCGCGAATACGAGTTCAGAGTCTTACCTATGTGCCACCTACCTCGATGATTTCAAAGGGGGGCGTTAATTTTCTAGGACCTGTTGCTGAGCCGGTAGTTGATTATTGATTATTACTACATGTGATACTGAGCAGATGTGGTGGATTCCCACGACGATAGGACCACACTTGTTTTATTATCAGCTGCAACTGCAAGTATTTACTAGTAATCTACTATCAGCAGTATCAGCATTTATCAATCATTTATATGTAGCTAGTACGACCCGTCTTCCTGCCGTCGGCTTGACCACGATACTTCCCACAATTTTACCCTTTGGCTTCAGCTTCTATTTTTGTGAACTTTCTTTTTTTCTTAGAGATTCTAACTTTACATTATATCCATTCTACACGTACATATCTTGCTTCTGACGTAAAGTAAACTGGCCTACCGTGAACTATCAGTATCAGGTGACTATCAACTCCCCTCCTCGCCCCACCCGTCCCCTTCCTATTCTTCACCTTTTAGACTGATCCTATACAGGTAGTCTGCTGAACACTTACACGTACCGTATTTCACTGATCAAGCGTAGAATCTCATGACATGTTATTTGTAACCAATCTGTACAGCTATAATTTTAAATATCCCAAATACATGTGCATAACAGTAAAACAGCAGTTTACTTTGGCTTTTTGTATTGTATATTGGCCATACGGCGGCTTTTAAAAAGCTGACACTGGTAACGTGTACATGAACTCACGAACAATCGCAGTGTGAAGCTTCGTAACATAATACATTCATCTTGAAAAAATGTTTGAAATTGGACGACTTTGCAGCTAGCTGAGCACTAAACATGTACAACAGCCTAGGCAATACGAAATCATATTCTTCCGGGAGTAGAGGTCGAGGAATACGGAGTTGCTAGATTCTTGCAGGAGCATCGATTTTCATTTTTAGATGTTTCTCCCGGTCTGTGACCAGAACGAGTACGCCTACAGGCCACCAAAAGGTGTCATAACGCCCACCCTCGTGTGAGTTTATGTTTTAGTTTCCTGCATTTGACAGTACAAAAAGGAATAAAGCCGTCCAACGAAAGGATCCCTCGTTTTCCTTCTATGACCCTTCCCGTTTTCAACAGGGAGCACTGGAACCAGGGTGACGCTGGAAGGAAGGGATGGGACAAGTGGAGGATGGACGCAAGCCGCCACGCCAGCGGCATCATGCCGGCAGCTACTGCAGCCTCGCAGATCGCGATAAGCGCCTGCCGGCCGCTTCGTTAGCAGAGTGCGTTTACGTGTAACGATGGACGGACGGATTACGTTGCGCCGCGATGGTGACTGCAGATGGCGGCCGGGTCAAGATACCGGACACCCGCACCCTCGCGGCTCGTAAACGTCTATCGATATACGCTATCTATCGATCAATAGCGCTAATTAACAGCCTCGCCCCAGCTCTCTTCCGGCGCCTTAGGCCCCATAATGTTAATTACGCGGATGAGAAACGTTTATTCCTCTCCGAGTTTTTAATTTCGGAAGTATTGGGTAGCCGCGAGATAAGCGGGACGACCGTACTTTACGGTCGGCGATGACTTATCACGGTTCGTGGGACGGCGGAGATGTCGGCGTCGTCGACGGCGGCGGCGGCGGCGGCGACAACGAGACGCGCTGGCAGGGCCCGGGACGCTTCCGCCGACACGGGGCGCCCGCTCGCACCGGCGAAAATTTAATTTGGGACGAGCCATTGATGAATTGAAATACAGATTACGCGACGACGGACGGGAAATGTAATTTCTAATATTAGAGCGCCAGCTCGCGTGAAATCGAGTTTCGGTGGCTCGTTGTGTGCGCATTTAGCGAGAGACAAAGAGTGGAAACGCGGCGCGGGGCGGCTGGAACACTGGGGCACGTCCATCTGAGGGCGGAGCAGTCGCCAGTAATTACGGATCTGCCGGCAGAAAGGTCGACCGGTTGGTGGTGGAGCGGCGCGAACGCGGTTCCAACACTTGTGCGAAGTGGCACGTATGCGGAGGGACATGTCTGTGGAGCCCGCCGCTCTTGCTGCGATAAGCAGCTGTTTGCAGGTACGGGCACACTAAGAAGCATCACTGTAGCAGCGTGCTGCGCTCTACGACACGTGTTACTACTACGCATTAGATTTAACTTGTGTTGAAAGGCTGAAAAACTATGACCAGCCACTTTTTTATAATAACTTATTTTCCTTTACCAGTTTCACGCTGGTGCGCCCGTCTTCAGACGGAGGGAGAACGAATGGATGTAGCTGCATGTCACATAAATTCGTCACCCCTGCAACGATTTTTTATTCCGTGTCCACCTACACAGATACTGATTTTTAAGCATCTCTTAAGGGAAATACCTAATATCCGGTGTGTCCACCGTTGCCGCGGATAAACGCGGCGACGCGTCGTGACATGGAAGCAGTGGGCCTTGGTAGGTCGCTGGCTCCACATTTGCACACACAGGTCACCTAATTCCCGTAAATTCAGGGGAGGGGGCGATGAACTTTGACGCTACGTTCAATCACATCCCAGATGTGTTCGATCGGGTTCACATCTGGCAAGTTGGAAAGCCAGAACATCAACTAGATCTCGCCACTGTGTTCCTCCAACCATTCCATTACACTCCTGGCCTTGTGAAATGGCGCATTATCGGTGGAAAATGCCACTGCCGTCAGGTAACATGATCCTCATGGTGTACATGGTCTGCAATCAGTGTACGATACTCCTTGGTCGTCATGGTGCCTTACACGAGCTCCACTGGACCCATGGATACCCCACGTGATTGTTCCTCAGAGAATAAGGAGCCGCCGCCGGCTTGCCTCCGTGCCGTAGTACAGGTGTCAAGGAGCGATTCCCCCGAAAGACGACGGATTCGCGCCTTCCTATCGGCATAATGAAAAAGGTATCGGGATTCACCAGATCATGCAAACGCTCTGTTACTGCGCCAACGTCCAGTGCTGATCGTCACGTGCCCATCTCAGTCGTAGTTGCTGCTGTCCAGGGGTTAACATTGGCACATGCATGGATCGTCGGCGGCGAGGCTCTATCGTTAGGACTGTTCGGTGCACTGTGTGTTCAGACACACTTATACTCTGCCCAGCATTAAAGTCTGATGTTATTTTTGTCACAGTTCGCCGCCTGTCCTCTTCTACCAGTCTGCCCAGCCTATGACGCCCGGCATATGTAAAGAGGGATGGGCCCTAAATCCCACGACGTCTGGACGTGGCTTCACCTTGGTTTCGCTATGGCTTGAATACACTCCGTCTGAGCTCTGCTCGAACACCCGGTACGTCGTGCAGTTTCCGAAATGCTCGTGCCGAGTCTCCGGTGCATCACAATCTGCCCTCGGTCAAACTCAGATAGATCGCGCGCCTTCCCCATTCTACAAATGGGCAGTACGCTCACTCTTACTACAAGCACCGTACCCGTCTCTCCTCTCCGTGTGACGCTGCTATTGCCTGGACGGGTATATATCGATAGTAGAGCGGTGGTCATAATGTTCTGGCTGATCAGCGTATTTTAAAAATAGCAAGAGACTTTGTGTCGTTTCCACAGATCACCATGAGGAGATTATCTCTTTTTGTAGATACAGCATTGAATTTGTTTACGATATTTACATGAATGACACTAAGAACGACTGGCAATAAACCACATTTCAGTATTTACAAATTACTAATGGATGTGACGTTTTCTTCGTCACTATAATTTCTACGCGGGTCCACACAAGTTAAAAATGATTGGAAGCTACTGCAGTCTGGAGCCTTCAAAGATTCTGCAATAGTCTCGCCAGACTTATTCCTTCTTTTCCCATCAAAATTTAAAATGAATTTTTCGAACTGGTGGCCGTTACACTCTGCGTTTTATCGAAGAGTTTTTACTAATCAGCAAACATTTGGATGAATTTCTGATATTAACGTATTTCTCCATTGGTTCCATCCTTCAGTGACTTCGTCAGTGCGATGGTGGCTTCCAACGCAATTGCACATATCTCCGCTACGGTCGCAGATTCGAATCCTCCTCGGGTATGGATGCGTGTGATGTCCTTAGGTTAGTTCGGTTTAAGTAGTTCTAAGTTCTAGGGGACTTATGACCTCAGCAGTTGAGTCCCATAGTTCTCAGAGCCATTTGAACCATTTTTTGCACATATCTCCTGGGATATCATCATCGAGCCACTGGTTCACGAAATACTTACAGTAGCAGAAGTCCTGAAGCTTTTGGTTTTTAAGCGTGCTCTCCTGAATAAGCAGTCAAACATCATCCAACATTTCCAGGGAAGATCTGCCAAAGCTGAACTCATTCTTACCTGACAGCGTGTTTCTTCGTTTTCGTTACAGGCAGAAACTGGGTCGCAAAACTGAACTTTTCTCCACAAATAATGATTAAAATCATAATTGCAACACATATTCTCTGTTTCAGGAAATAAACTTCTAGCTGACTGGATGATAGTAATTTCGAAGCCTATCTTAAGACATTCAGGGTTCCATCCAGACTAGTTGGTCTTAAAAACTTTACAAAAACGATCACATGTCCTCGCTTTTTACTTGGTAGGAAGGCTTATACAGCATGAATATTGCTTCTTTCCTCCCAAGAAATGGTAAGATCATCGTGAAATATAAACAACTGTCCGAACTGCTTGCTGCAACTCTGGAACATTCTGTCCACAAAGCCACAGCTTGATAAACATAATTTTCCGTTTTCGCTGACAAACACCAATAATCTGTCATTCAGTCACTTGCTGACACCTACATGTATAAAAACTGCTCTCATCATTTAGCAGCAAATTCCTCCAGAATCGGTCGGGTTTTGTGTAGTTTCCACATATTTTCATCTGAAACGGCGCACCGATTGTTTTGCACTTCTATGTGATGGTAACTCGTAGCATCGACTGAAGAGCTGTCTTACTTCTTCAACATAAACTGACGAAACTGTATTACTTGTTTCTTTTGCACGCTTTTTTGCACATAACAAAGTGTGATATTTTTCGCAGCAACATTTCGCTCGGTGAGAAATGAAGTTAAAAGCATATCACAGAACCGATGAGCTAAGTCTTATATTACGTCAAAAAAAATTTCGGTTATTGCCAAACTCTGATGAAATTAAGGCACAAAACGATGGTCTGTATTTTCCTGTTTCATCTTTACGCCCTTACAACATAATGTTGTTACTTGTTTGCTCGGACGACACCTCATTTCTTCAAGAAGACAGAGGGAGGTAGAGGGGGGGAGAGAGAGAGAGACAGACAGAGAGAGAGAGCGCAAGTTGAACGAGTTTAACTACTCGTCTATTTGGCACAGAGGACGAGTAAGGCATTGCTGATGTAAAAAAAAAAAAAAAAAAAAAAAAAAAAAAAAAAAAAAAAAAAAAAAAAAAAAAAAAAAAAAAAAATAAAAGAAGTTAAAAATCGGACTTCGAACTACAGTTCTCTTTTTTTCGTGCGCAATGGATTCTCTCAGAATAATTTAGAGTTACGATAAAATTTAGTATCTGACCACCGTTTATTGCAAAACCATTAAAAATGAGATAGGCGAGACGAGATGTGGATCTGATTTCCACATCTTTCCCGACATTTAGAATATCACAAACATCATCGGCTTCGACTGCTCACACCCCGTTAAAAAGCCCGCCGACGCGCGAGGGCAGGGAAATGTTACACCTGCATCAGGCCAGTCCAGATGACTTCATTAAACGTCTAACAGCCGTAGACGAAAGTTTTGCTTTTAGTATGACTATTAGACAAAGCAGAAAAGCAAAAAGTGAAATTAATTATATGGCTTCACAAAGGTCGAAAAAGGCGCTGACCCAACAATCTTAGAGCAAGGCGATGCGGAGTGACTTTTGAGATTGCCACGGTGCGTTGCTAACACACAATGTTCGTAAGGAACAAAGCGCCACAGCAGAATCCTACCTCATTCTACTGGCGATATCATGGGAGCCCAAAATCTTCTACACAGGATACAGAAATGCTCTTTCTCTCGGCTGTCAAAATTTTCCACACCTCCACATTCTCCCACATGGCAACCAATGACTTCTTCCTCTTCCCTCGGATGAGGCAACGATTGCGAGGCAGACATTTCTGGAATGACGAGAAGGTGATTTTCGAAGTGGAAAATCTCCTGAGCACCAAAAGATAAGCGCTTCTTCAACCACTGTCTTCCTCAAATCATCCATCGTTGGGAAAAAAATGAAGGGTGATTATGTACGGAAGTACTAATATCATCACTACGTTTACTGGTCGCAGACAAATTTTTTTCAAGTTGATAGTTAAAATTTAGTTAACTGTCCCTCGTAATTATGATAACAATACAAAAATTCCCCCATGGGACTCACATTTACACGTCAGCCAGCGAATATCGGGACGATGAAGGTTATTCGAGTGCTTTTTGTTGAGCAACAAAAAACTACGCGGTGAGGTGCAACGGAAGCCGAAATTAGCATTACTCACCTCGCAGTTTCTACCCGTGTTTCGTCTACTCGGTGTTAATACAGAACCGTAAGCAGCGTTCGCGTAATTGGCGCCGTTGTGCCTTTCGGAGGCTACAATCCGGGTGGGGGGGGGGGGGGGGGGGGAAGGTTCCGCTAAGCCAGAAAGACATAACCAGTTTATCGCGGCGCACCTAGCCTGCTGTTTGTTTATCCCGGCCGGGATAATGCCGACGATCGCGAACAAGTGCCATCATTAGCTTTTTGCGCAGCGCCGAACATTGTCACTTGTGTGCACAACACGGCGCGCGTGTTTGTCAATTTGCCGCGATAAACTAAATATTAAACGAATATATTTTGCAGCGTAAATTCTGCAATCGAGCCGAGTTGTACAAAGTTCTTGTTTGAAAACAAACCGCACTGTATACAAATAAGCCAATTATTGGACACATTCAGCGACCGAGAGCTTTGTACTCGCTCTCTGTACACAGCTCTGAATGGCCGTGTATTTGTAAATCTGAGATACCTTAATTGTTTATTAATAAGCTTATTTCGTTCATTGCAATCATTTCAGTATTAAACGTGTTTGCTTATGCCGCGTGCCGCAGCGGCGGCGATGGCGGCGCCGCATATTTCAGGCCAGGTTTATCATTTATTTGCCCACGAAGCAATAAACAAATCTGAACGAAAAGCTTTAGTGGTTTTGCCGGCTCCGATGACACCGATATTTACATACGAAGGACACAACGTCGAAAGCTCCCCCTCGCTTATTTATTTACGAGTGCGAGGCAATTTTTATCCCAATAGTTTTTATTGGGCGCGCGTATTTCACGACCGCTGCGGGCGCCCCGGCCGCCGCAGACAGATGACGGCGCTCTGTCGTCGGCACGCTTCCCCCCCGCCCACTAGAGCGCACCCCGAGCCGCCTTCTCCTGCCGCACTGCACAACGTATTCTTTCTCAGTTAACAGTTACTCCTCATTCAAAGAGAGCCCTTATCACAAGTCAACAGACAAGAAACTGCTACTGCAGTGCTTGAGGAGACAATTACATACGTTTAAGACAGTGTCCTAACTAGCATCCAACTGACCTAAATTATAGGTATTTCATCACTTAATCTCACTGAGAGCGAATCCTGTTATTTTATGAGGGCATATGCAGCGTCGACAATATCAGACAATTTTAAACAGTGTGCCGCTGCGGGACTCGCTCGGACGATTGTGTCTCCACTACGCCATCGAAGTACCCTTCACAATGGCCGGCCGGTGTGGCCGTGCAGTTCTAGACGCTTCAGTCTGGAACCGGTTGACCGCTACGGTCGCAGGTTCGAATCCTGCTTCGGGCATGGATGTGTGTGATGTCCTTAGGTTAGTTAGGTTTAATTAGTTCTAAGTTCTAGGCGACTGATGTCCTCAGAAGTTAAGTCGCATAGCACTCAGAGCCATTTGAACCATTTTTTTCCACAATGTTCGCCTTGGTAGCTGCGCGGTCAGCGCACCGGATTGCTACGCAAAATGGCCCGCATTCTATTCCGCAGATTTTCCCCGCTCGAGGACTAGGTGTTGTGTTGTCCTTACGGCCGTATCGTCATAACTGACATAACACTAGTGAGACAGCTGAATGGGGACAGCCCGAAAGAAAAAGAAGTGCTCTTCAAGCCTTAGTGTTGATGGCTTCAATGGCTCTGAGCACTATGGGACTTAACATCTGAGGTCATCAGTCCCCTAGAACTTAGAACTACTTAAACCTAACTAACCTAAGGACATCACACACATCCATGCCCGAGGCAGGATTCGAACCTACGGCTGTAGCGGTGGCCCGGTTCCAGACTGAAGCGCCTAGAACCGCTCGGTCACTGCAGCCGGCTCTCAGTGTTGAGGTATGTACGGATAAGAGAAATGCTATCCGCACCCTAAAATCCCTTATCTCCACCTGCAAGTCTTTTACCCACACTCCGGTGCATTAAAACTTCGTAAGCCACTCAAAACTGTTCGGTACGTCCGAAGTCTAAGCTTTCATCTGCTGAGGTAGGACATCGTAAATAACATTCCAATGACGAAGAACGTAAAGGCCGACCTGGAACCCATTTTAATATAAATAGCCCGTCATAGAAGAACAGTTTTCTGTTATAACTGTTGAAACCAATTTCGTGAATTTTTTTACACTTATATCCACAATACTGGGAAGTAAATGAAGTCGTTACCAGTTGTCACATACTGCATACTGTAAAATGTTTGTAATGTAGTTTATCAGAAATACGTTAATTCATTGTAATATTAAATCTTATTAACGTGTTATGTTCTAAAAGGAATGAAAATTGTAATTTGGAGATGTAAATATATTTAAGAGAAATTTTGTGAGATTCACTTATTTTACATGATTCATTATTTATATTTGCATTTGAAACACAAACATAAATCACAACGTGGATGAAGATTCCTGACAAAGAAGTGACCTAGTGTACAGCCTTCATGTCGCTTTGCGGCTGCTTTTGGTAATCGCAGAAGTGCCACCTGTTAACGTAAACGAAAAAGGAATGACTCAGGCATACGGCAGCTACTGGTACGACGAAATTGGAACATACGTGTAATAGCGAAGAAACTAGGGTTGCGCTCTGCCAAAACTACCGAAACGTACACTACATAAATGACGTAGTATTACTAGTAGCATTGGCAGCATTTATAGGGAAAGAAACATAAATGATGCAAGAGAGAAACTCGGAGCCGACAACTGCTCTCTCTCTCTCTCTCTCTCTCTCTCTCTCTCTCTCTCCCTCTCCCTCTCTCTCTTTCTCGATCTCAGCCGGCCGCTGTAACCGAACGGTTCGAGGCGCTCCAGTCCGGAACCGAGCTGCTGCTACGGTCGTAGGTTCGAATCCTGCCTCGGGCATGGATGTGTGTGACGTCCTTAGGCTAGTTAGGTTTAAGTAGTTCTAAGTTTAGAGGACTGATGACCTCAGATGTTAAGTCCCATATTGCTCAGAACCATTTGAACCATATATCTAACCAAAGCAATTATCTTTGATGCAAGTACAGTTTACACACAAAAACCTAAAAAATGTAAATTACTATTGTTGTTAGTTTGAACTCCAACAGAACGTTCTTATCATGATTATAGGCACGAGTTTCCTCTTATTATTTACAAACGCGGAAGCTGTTTATAATAGAAACACGTTTTACATATTTTCGATGAAGTACTGAAGCGACGTTTGATATAGTTTTGTTTTGTAGTTTTTTGTTTTATCTTTTTGTTGCGGAAATTGCGTTTTCTAGTGCTATATGATAAATCTGTATTGTTGTCTTTATTTTTACTACAAAAACCCTCCGTTTACTACAACATCCCTCCGTTTCCGAATAAAATCTGAATTAAACATTGACAGGTTCCACTATGCAATAAATATTGTCTATTTTTAAATAACGGACAAGAGGCTAACTGTGCAGAACGAAAGTGTTCCGTGGGTTACTCAGCCCTTTATGTATCTTCAGTCAATTTGTAGACGCTTCCAGGTTTTAGGGAATCTAATAAGACGCTGATCGCATATGTAAGAAAGCGATCTTTATGAGGTAAGGCTCGATACGTACGTAACACACCTAACGTCCAGGTAACGCGGGTAAGACCGTAACTGACCAAAGCTAACAGGAAAACTACCGTGGCTTCCGCTCACTTATGATAGTCTTACATTACTCTACGGTAGTTTCGGAACTCCAGCAGAAGAACATGTCGCACCTTTGGCCCTTGTAACGCATCTAGTATCTCCAAAACACTGTGCGTTGCAACCAACATCGTAGCACTCTGTCCCGAATAGTGATAATAGGGACTTAAAACTACAGAAATTATTATGTTCATCGTCGATTCTACGCTACCCAAATTGGAAATAAATCTTAAAACCTGCACTATAACTTCCATTCGAAAACGTAATAATTATCGCGGATATTCGCATAAGGTTGGACTTCTACCCGCGCATACACTATGTGCTCAAAAGCAACACAGTACCAATTACTGCACTTTAAAATGCTGTCTCTCCACCAGGGAAACTTTGAGTGAGGTATCTAAATATCTGTGGCGTGGTGTTGGACACCGGGGTTTGGAGTGCAATCGACATAACCCGAAGACGTTCCATTTGGTTCAGATTTGGACTCGGGCAGGCAATTCCATTTCAAGAATGTTACAGCCCACAAACTTTTGCCAGGCAGATGCTCTTTTATGACAGGGTGTATTGTCATGTTGATAGAATTAATCATCGTCTCCGAACTATTCCTCTGCTGTACGCAGTACACAATCCTGTGAAACGTGTTCAGATCTTTTCGCATTTGGCAATTTCTTAAACGCAATTTGGGGACAACACCCTAAGCACGCGAGAAACACCCCCATACCATGGCACCACTTGCGCCGTACTTCAGTGTTGCAACTAGACATGGCTGGTAACATTCTCCCTTCCAAAGGATTTCCACAGACAGTTTCGATGCATTCACTGTCCAGCGACTTCGCCCTTTACACCACCTCAAGAGCCCCTTAGCACTGGCGACACAAATGTGTGCCTTATGCGGAGCTGCTCGACCATCATGCCCTATTTTTTTGTTTTAAGTTTTTAAAATTTTTTGTGGGATCTAAAATTTAAAAACCTCTCTCACACCGGCCTGATTTAGCTTCACTGATCAGGATAATAAAAAAACATGCGTATATTAAGGGAATTTTCATTCACAAAGCAGGTTTATCACATTCACACAGTTCAATACTGTTCTATCCTGATTAAATTGAGCTTAACTTAAATTCCATAAGGCAGTGAAGCAATTTCGAAGTCTAGGTGCGACGAAAATTGTCAGTCGATCTCCTGAAAACATTTGGAATAATTATTAACTTTCGGTGATCATATGGGGAAGACCAGAGATCTGTTGGTAAGACCGTGTTAGCCCATTTATTGAAAGTAATAAACTGTATATCTTGAGCGTACAAAACGACAGGTTCTTCCAGTGTAAATCAGACGTTCCCCACTGATCCCGCGCAACACTGCGTAGTAAGCAGACACTGTCAATAATAATCAGTTAAATAATACGCGAACACACTTACTTCAGTTTAGTTCATGTATTAAATTCTCATACAGAATCTCATCAAGATGGCGACTAGCTCGACAATACATACATATACATCTTCGTTCTTTCACGGCTAATCGGCAAGATCTGAATCTTTCTTTTCATAAGGGAAAACATAGATAGCAGAGAAGCTATTCCATGGAGTAAATGCACGCTCCAAGGAATAATAGGGCTTGAAACTACTTTGCATTGATAATCATCGTATATTAAAGTTTAGGAATCGGTAAGATAAGAAGAGATATTTCGAGATATGTACTGAGTTATATAATTTATAAAATTTCAGAAAATATCGCGGAGAGACCGCTGCAAGAGACATTACAAGTTCCCCAGGCGCAGTCACTGTGCTTGCTGAACTGCTGGTAGCACTCTGGAACTCACACGTGATTCCGTCCGCTGACTTGACGCGATCTTTTACAACCACCCTCCGCAATGCTCGTCCTCTAGTACACGAGTCTGCCTGGCCTTGGATTAGCGGTTGCTGTTCCTTCGCGTTTCCACTTCTTAGTCACATCGCCAACAGTCGACTTGCTCAGCTTTGGAACGGTTGAAGTGTCCCTGATGCATCTGTTACTCAGGTGACGTCCAACGACTGCTCCACGTTCGAAGTCACTGAGGTCTGCTGACCGACCCATTCTGCTGTTGCTTCTTATCTACTGGCAGCACAATACTTTTATATTAACATGTCCTCCACTCGTGACATCTAGAGGCCAATTTCGCAATACATAGGGGCGTCCCGATGCATTTGATCAGATAGTGTACCTCTCCATCAAACCTTCAACTTCTCGCCGACTTCTCTCCTTCCCTTCCTTAACAATGTTTGAGGAGCACCTACGAGGGAGAAGATGTACCGAGTCGACTTAACCACAGCCTCTGGGGCGTTATTGAGATTAGTCTGTCTTTGGTGGAGAACATTTGGAAAATATGGAGCTAGAAGCATTTGGACGCATTAAGTGCATCGCTCATGCTTGGTTGCTTTATGGGAAGTACGCTGCCCGTCAATACGGATCCTAGTTCGAATTCTGAAGCTGCACACAACTGAAACTTGTCATATACAATCAATTAATGGCGTTCTTTCACGTATATTTAAACGCAGTGACGCCTCTTTAACTGTTTTTGAGAATACAAGTAGTGGTTGCTCATGTTTTTATCGCGTTACGCTGTATTTCTAGGTCCACGTCTGAAGGGAGTTTCGGGCCCGGAGCAGTTCAACCCCAGAAAGGGAAATAAAAGTACTAGAAATTTTCATCCATTTAATAACAGCCAATGTGGGAAAAAAAGTATAAGTTTCTGAACACATTGTCTTGAGAGTATTTAAAATAATGAACATCCCTCTAGATGTTAAACGCCTAAATGCTGCAGGCCCTTTCAACTATAATTTCTGTCTCTAGATCCGATAGTGGTTCCTCCGCTTCATTACCGAGCACTGAGATACTTTTTCACAACGTGCATCACAAAATGTGACAACTGAGTAAAAAGGGTTCTTTTTCAGATAGCCACACAGTAACAAACGATATAAACGTGAAATACCTGTATCTCGTTCTTGAGGTGACGTCTGTAAATTGTATTCTGTATTCGTTTACGCTTAATATTTCTACGCAAACCAAAAATTATAAGAACAAATGTTCATATAAACTAACCGGAAAGTAACTCAGTTGTCGTTCGATTCCTTCTCCGAGTTTATTTGTTTTCTGTATTCTGCTGTCAGTCTGGTGTGCACCTGGCCGCAATTGCTCCACAAAGAATTAAAAACGAAAATCGCGGAAAACAGTGTCTCCAAATGAACTAGAATGAATTCTTTACGTAAGCCCGTTGTTATAAAGTTTTCGAACTAGACAAATTAGCATACTAGTTGCATGAATATGGTAATTCTACGCAGTGTTATGAACAAGAAAGGAAACTGTTACGCAGAATATATCGAAACGATTACTTTAATTGTATCATGTCGTGAACTTTTGCTGTAACATCCCTGTTCGCAAAATCCTATAGCTTAACAACTCACAAAAGTAAAATGACAAATATGGCGGTCTTGTTGCAATGTTACATATTTTTGATGATGTGGAATTATAGACTCCATATAAATAACAGTAAGTTAATCATGAGGTGACCGAAAAATATGAACCACAACCTACACTGCAGCGTCAATGAAAAAATAAGAGCACTATCGAAAATAATGCAGAAAGTGTCTTTGAGATCTTAACGGAAATGTGGAAATAGAGGAACCAAAGAAGCTAGATAAGTTTTCTGTCACATGATCGCAGACTAATAATAAAAATCAGAATGAACACTGAAGGATGGTTAGTTGTCACCTCCCGTCAGCAAGGGTATTATCAGGGATGGCGGTTATCACTGAACCAACCGGTTTCCAGTTATATTAAAACCACTCAGAATAATCAGTTTCATAAATAACCGATTTTAGGTTTTTTATTGCAATTACATCCAGTAATAAACGAAGATTTCGAGCGAAGACTGAAAGATCCTAATGAAGCCTAAGGAGTAGCAGATCACGA
This sequence comes from Schistocerca piceifrons, assembly GCF_021461385.2. Classification (NCBI taxonomy): domain Eukaryota; kingdom Metazoa; phylum Arthropoda; class Insecta; order Orthoptera; family Acrididae; genus Schistocerca; species Schistocerca piceifrons. The sequence continues at coordinate 169,431,159 of NC_060141.1, read as the reverse complement.
TCGGCAGCGCGTTGTGGCTGCGGCATAAATCGGGCTCACTGTCTCCAACAAAGACTGCGAAGGTGAAGGAGACGGGTGTGGCGACAGTGAGAGCGTAAGGTCACCAGCTGATGGCTTCCCTGCATCTTCACTTTGGGATGGTATCCATTTTTCGTCCTAAGACAAGCACAAAATTAAGCGTTCAGTTATTGTCCCAAGTTAATATAGCTCATCAATACACTTATAGGTATATCCATCAAATTTACTTTCTCTTCCAAGGAACTTTGGGGATGTTTTCTCCATATATGATGTCGTGAGTCTGTTGTGCCTCGCATCATACTTCACTGGTATCGCACTTTGTAAAACACTTCCACGCTAGGTACTGTACCATTGTGCAATAGAACTAACGTCTGAAGAAGGCAGCGAGAAACTACCGCATAAAACCAGGTGGGACCAACTCTCATGTACAGACAAATATGCCAACATCACACAGCAAAAGGCGCTATAACGTACCTGCTCTCGTCTCTGCTATGCCGTACTATTCTTATGACACGTGTTTGTTACTATTTTCCAACTGTGGGCATTGTTATTGAAATAACTCTGATCGATTTTCCCATATACCGTTATAATTCAATATTCGAAGTGATGAAAATTTTACGAATAAACATAACGTTTCTTTTTTTAAAAAAGAAGTTTCATTTAAAACCAAAAATTTTATAACTACCGCAATGGCAAATTTATATGCCGGATTTTTTACCCGGTTATCAGTAAAATATGACAAAAACCTGTTACAATCGAGACCAACCCAATACAGAAAGATACCCGTCATTAAGAACTAAAATACAGGTGTCGGTTTTAAGCTGTGGCTTTCTCCCATCCCTAGGCGTTATTAAAGATGCATCATCAGTCCCAGCACGAGAGAACGTGAAAGGAAATCGGCCAAGGCAATTCTACCACCAACCTCACTTTCGATTTAATTAAAGGACATAAGGCAGAGCTAAAATTTGGACTCTAGGTAATGTATGATTCTTTCTCACTTAACTCCAAAAAGCAGGAAAGCTATTAAAAAAGAGTGACTTCCTGATCATTTTGCAGACAAGCAAACATATAGAACTAAAGGTTAAGACATTATTTCTCCATTGCCTACGATCATTAGATAATTCTTTCGCACGCCCAGTAAAGCTCATTATTGTCGGCAATACTACTCGGACACCACAATAACCGGATTAACGTCCAATAATAAAGGCCTGTTTCCGCGTTCCACTTTCTCCGATGGCAACGTGTCTGTTGTCAAGTCGATTCTCAATCGAGATTAACCGAACAGGAAAAAAAAAAAAAATGATTCTATTAGTCTTGTTGTGACTAACGGTTTATGGTGAAGGGAAGATTGTAAGTAAAACTCAAAGAAAACTGACTTCTTTGTTTTCTATTCAATATAATGCGTCTGTTTACCTAGTTGGTGCGGCAGTGAAATATGGCTTGATCTCAACAATCAAGTCTGCAATTACCGTGATCTTGTTAAAGGTCACCACAACCAACATCAACTTGAAGTAATCATGATGGAACAAATGGAAAGAAATCCGCTACCCCAGGCCCCAGTCAACGGACTGGACTTTCCTGGTCATCGGATTCTGGGGGACCAGGAACATCATGAGGAGAAGAGTCGGAGCTTCTCAAAACCTCTTCGCAAGCACTACCTTGGCACTCTCAATGCAAACACTCTGTTCAAACTTGGAAAACTAAAACAACTGACAGACATGCTAGATAAATTTCACATCAAAATTCTTGCCATTCAAGAGACGCGCTTCGTAGATGAAAACCATTTCGACACAGAACATTACAGGATTTACAAAGGTAAACCTGCTGTCAGAAGAGGAACACCATTATTGTTTGGTACAGGGTTTGCAGTACACAAATCAGTCATGGATAACATCATAGATTTCAATTCAATATCAGAACGTATCTCGACACTGTCCTTCGAATCAGGTAATAAAGCATACACAATTATCAACGCACATGCACCTACAAATGACCATAACAGAAAGAAGCCACAAGAAATTGAAGACTTCTGGGAAGACATGGAGGAAGTAACTAACAACGTACCAGAAAGACATGTGAAAATTCTAATGGTTGATTTCAATGCGCAGCTTGGTAAGGAGAGAAAATTCAGAGAAATAACAGGCCCATACTCAGCACATATTCGCACAAACAGAAATGGGGAACACCTCATAAAATATTGTCAAAACTTTAACCTCAAAATCATGTCAACACAATTTCAAAAACCAAGACGAAAACTTACAACATGGAAAGCACCCAACACAGTGTGGGGAGAATTTCAGATTGATCATGTGGCCATATCCAAGAAAAATTCGCGGGAAATTCTAAATGTCAGAACACGTAAAGGAGTCTTCGAGTCTGATCATTATTTGCTACAAGTTAAGATTAGGCCAATCCCAAGACTGAAACAGACAGCACAAAACAAAATAGTCAAACCTGATCCGGAATACTTGAAGATAAACAGGGATAAAATCGTTGAAGAAATTAATAGGCATTCAATAGACACATGGACAGATCTGGCGAAGGCAGTTCAGAAGACTATGTGCTGGGGACAACCACCTAGAAAACGCAAACATAGGTGGTGGAACGCAAATTGTGATGAAGCCATTGAGAGAAGAAAGCAAGCATGGGACAAGTTCAGTAGCTACAGAAATTCAGAAACATGGAAAGAATTTCACGAAGTTCAGAAACTAGCATCGAAGGAAATCAGAAGGGAAAAACGAGCATATGACAATAACAGACTAAAAGAAATTGAGGAAGATTTCAAAAGAAATAACACAAGAAATTTTTACAGAACTTTCAAAGAAAATATTAAGGGCTATCAACCCCCTAGCCTCTGCTTCCGAAGAACAGATGGATCCCTGGAAACAAACACAAAAGAAAACTGTAAAATTCTCAAACATTACTTTGATAAACTTCTTAATTGCAAAAAACCTACAGGAAAATTAACATTCCAAAAGACCACACCTAATGCCGATTCTGATCCACCCACAATAGAAGAGGTAAAGGAAATCATAAAACAAATGAAAAATAACAGAGCTGCCGGAGAAGATGGTATTATCGCCGAGATCTGGAAACTCCAAGATGAAAACATCACCAAAAAAATCCATAAGATTAAGATCCGAAATTTGGATCACAGAGAAAGTGCCAGAGGAATGGAAATGTGCATTGATCCATCCATTACATAAAAAGGGTGATAAGTCAGATCCAAACAATTACAGAGGCATTTCGCTAGTACCAGTTACATACAAAATTTTCTCTAAGGTGCTATTAAACAGACTAGAACCACAAGCAGATCTGCAAATTGGGGAATACCAGGCAGGCTTCAGAAAAGGGAGATCATGCATCGAACAGATCTGGAACTTGAGAACACTTTTGAAAGTCAGACAGGCAAGAAACACTGTAGTTACCTTTGTGGACTTTAAAAAAGCATATGATTCCATAGACAGACAGACACTCTTTGACGTGCTGGAAGAATATGGTATCGACAGAAAAACCAGGGCACTTATACAACAGACGCTTACAGACACTACCTCCAAGATTAAGTTCATGGGAGAAATTTCGGAACCCTTCCACATACACACAGGTGTCCGACAAGGAGACGGGCTCTCACCAATCCTGTTCAACATGGTGTTAGACAAAATTATCAAGCAGTGGGAGGAACAAGTTAAAGGAATACAGCTGGGAAGAACACGTGAAACCAAAACAATCATAAAATGTCTGGCATTTGCAGATGATATAGCCATACTCAGCAATAATACACAGAAGGCAAAGGAAGCACTGGAATGCTTGCATGAAATAGCTGCCAAAACAGGTCTGCAGGTATCTTACGAGAAGACACAATATATGGAACGACAGACCAACAATGTACACACCATGCATACTGTATATGGATCCGTAGAAAGAGTCGAAAAATTTAAGTATTTAGGGGAGTACATACAAATGGGAGGATCAAACAAGGCGGCTAACATGGAACGAACGAAGAAACTCCAGAAGGCATACAAACTCACATGGTCACATTATAATAAGAAAAGCATATCGAGGCAGGCCAAACTTAGGCACTACAAAACAGTTGTATTACCAGAAGCATTGTACGCGTCAGAAACAACCACAATTGGAGCATCAGGCATCATAGACACAGAAAAAATAGAACGCAAACTTCTCAGAAAAATATTTGGACCAATCCACAGAGATGGCATATGGATGAAGCGACCTACCAAAGAGCTGTACCAGCACACTGACAGACTAACAGACGCGATCAGAAAACGCAGATTAACTTTCTATGGGCACATACAGAGAATGGACAACAACCGACTTACAAAGAAAATTTTTGATGTAGTAAACAGCTCAAGCAAGAAAACAAATTGGTATCATGAAATAGACGAAGACTTAAGGCAGATAGGGATCAACAGGCAAATGATAGGAGACAGGAAATACTTCAGAAACAAAGTTAGGAGTGCAAAATTTATTGTAAAGGAGAGAAAGAAGACAGGAACATTATGGACAGAGCAAAGGAAACAGGAGCACAGCCAAAGGATGAAGAGATTTTGGGAAGAGAAGAGGAAGAAAGGAAAGAAGTGAAAATTGTGTCATCATGTGATTTTCGAGTTCAAACACTGTCCATAAGGGCAACAATGAAATGAATGAAATGAATAATGCTTCTTATTCTCAACTTTTCGATGTCATCGTTCATTAAAAAAAATGAAAGAAAAAACATACACTTTTAGAACCGATTCACCAAGTCATGACCAGAAATTGTTTTTACTTCCAAACAGCTAGAGTCATATCTCTAGAACCACGTAGTCTACAATGGTGTGAAATATTTTCAATGTCAATCATATCTCATACGTACTTTCGCATGTTGCTCTTAAATCATATTTAAAATCAGCACAAGAACAAATATATTTAGAAATATAAATTTCAATGTAACTGATGATTTCAAAGTTAACATCTGTTGTTGTTGTTGTTGTGGTCTTCAGTCCTGAGACTGGTTTGATGCAGCTCTCCATGCTACTCTATCCTGTGCAAGCTTCCTCATCTCCCAGTACCTACTGCAACCTACATCCTTCTGAATCTGCTTAGTGTATTCATCTCTTGGTCTCCCTCTACGATTTTTACCCTCCACGCTGCCCTCCAATGCTAAATTTGTGATCCCTTGATGCCTCAATACATGTCCTACCAACCGATCCCTTCTTCTAGTCAAGTTGTGCCACAAACTTCTCCCCAATCCTATTCAATACCTCCTCATTAGTTACGTGATCTACCCACCTTATCTTCAGCATTCTTCTGTAGCACCACATTTCGAAAGCTTCTATTCTCTTCTTGTCCAAACTGGTTATCGTCCATGTTTCACTTCCATACATGGCTACACTCCATACAAATACTTTCAGAAACGACTTCCTGACTCTTAAATCTATACTCGATGTTAACAAATTTCTCTTCTTCAGAAACGATTTCCTTGCCATTGCCAGTCTACATTTTATATCCTCTCTACTTCGACCATCTTCAGTTATTTTGCTCCCCAAATAGCAAAACTCCTTTACTACTTTAAGTGTCTCATTTCCTAATCTAATCCCCTCAGCATCACCCGACTTAATTCGACTACATTCCATTATCCTTGTTTTGCTTTTGTTGATGTTCATCTTATATCCTCCTTTCAAGACACAGTCCATTCCGTTCAACTGCTCTTCCAAGTCCTTTGCTGTCTCTGACAGAATTACAATGTCATCGGCGAACCTCAAAGTTTTTACTTCTTCTCCATGAATTTTAATACCTACTCCGAATTTTTCTTTTGTTTCCTTTACTGCTTGCTCAATATACAGATTGAATAACATCGGGGAGAGGCTACAACCCTGTCTCACACCTTTCCTAACCACTGCTTCCCTTTCATGCCCCTCGACTCTTATAACTGCCATCTGGTTTCTGTACAAATTGTAAATAGCCTTTCGCTCCCTGTATTTCACCCCTGCCACCTTCAGAATTTGAAAGAGAGTATTCCAGTTAACGTTGTCAAAAGCTTTCTCTAAGTCTACAAATGCTAGAAACGTAGGTTTGCCTTTTCTTAATCTTTCTTCTAAGATAAGTCGTAAGGTTAGTATTGCCTCACGTGTCCCAACATTATGATTTCTTAAATAGCGGGTCAGAAATGTGGGAAATCTAAGTTGGCCAGCATTTCACCAACATCTATTAAATGTTCCCTTGTTGAAAGGAGACGTGTCATGTACCTATGTTCTTTGTGGTCACCCTCACAAAGACGGCTTCCGGCAATCTCTGTCGATATTCTGCAATCTGTAACCTCTGTTTTTCTCGGTGAGAAGGTTCACGGCCTGATCTCACGGGTTCAGCAGAGTTCTTGATTCCACTTCTCTCTACAATATTTGGACGACCGATCTCACGTGGCCGCCTTCTTCACACGCTGCGAGCAGTGCTGTTATACGTATTCGCTGCTTGGACTCTTACAGATGTTCTGAAGCTTTTTGATTTGTTTTCTGCTACCTGTTTCAAACAGCTGAGAGGAAGATGCAGCTGTCGTCTTTGGTGATAGCGACTCGGGGAGACCTTGCCCTGGAAATTTTGGGATTCCTAGTATCTGCTGATAGCGAGTTCGCAATCGTGAACTTAAACGACATCGTAATACCTCAGGCTGTGATTGACCACCTACCGTACTGCAAACGCCTGAACATGCTACACTTTCCCCCAAAACCAACATGTCTAAAACTTTACTAGTAATGAAGTGACATCTATTTGTAGTTTAACTAGCCCTGTTAACTGTTTTCACTAGTATACATATATTTTTAATTGGCGTTTCGAACAATATTAACAATATGCATATTCGTCACTAACATTGTAGGTCCTTACAAGTTGTGCTTCGTCCAAGATCCAGCTACATTGTATCTACAGCGGTGTTCGACGTGCTACTGATTGCCTCCTACGGAAATTAGAAAGAGAGAGAGAGAGAGAGAGAGAGAGAGAGAGAGAGAGAGAGAAACTGCTGCAATACATTTTATGTAGAATAGTCACGCAGGTTATAATAATAAATTCTTCATACGAACAATTAGCTGAAAGCTGACTAACAGCTGTTCATATCAAGTAGCTATACGAAAAGATTAATATTCTGAAATTGGGGATGCGAACAGCGAACACATGAATACCCACAAGCATTTTATAAAACGACAAACAACGTCATGCCAGTGGCTACATTAGTTGTGGCTTTTGTTAGTCTACAGCATTCATCGTGAAGCGTAGCCTTTTCTGTTTCACATTTCTGGAATACAGGCGCTTTCTCTGTCACCGTGATTCAGTGTACCAAAAGCTGCAGGACGTTGCTGACGGAAATCGATAGTTTGATCGCGTGATGGAAAACAAGCGTCGTAACATTATTCAGGAATTCGGAACGGCGCTAATTCTCGCTGACACGGTTAACAGCAATACCTACAAATCGCGGATAGACGCAAACATGAAAAAGATTTCTGCCATTTCAAAAACTATAAATCCGTGGAAATACGCGCTCAAATATCGCCCGCTACACTGAAACCACGTAAACACCGTCCATCGATAAGCGCTCGTCGTATTATACCAATATATGAGTATTTTCTACCGAGAATAATGAGTGTGGCAAAAATATTGAAATGTAAATGAAGTGAATCACATGTTACACGACAAGATCCAAAAACTATTTAAAAACAGATGGAAAGGCAAAATGTTACAACAGGTTATCTGGGACTGCACTAGATGTTCCTGTGCGCTGCTGCAAGAGAGAAAGTTTCTTTCGTTTCAGTTGTTCCGAATAACTTGTGGCTTAGGTTGAGGAGACGATTGGTCAAAATCAGCAGCACGACTCTATAATGACTATCGAAACTCTTAACTTGGTTGTGTACGCGGTTGGCAAACAGTAGAAACCCATCCAGCCAAAACCGCCAGTCAGATAGATGACTGATGGCATGTAGAACCAACCTCCTTTTCAACTATTACGAATCCTAATCCTGATCTTCGGGACTGCAACGGATAAATTGTTTCACACTTCCAATTTAACTATGTATGTTTTACGATCCTCCTCAATCATGGTGAGGTGCTGATGATGGTTTAGAAAGGAGAATTGATATGGCCGCAACCAAAGCCCTAACTCATCCCAGACTTGTTTGACGGAGTACAGGAAAGAGCTTTGAGAAAGCACGTTAGTGGATCCACCGAACTTTCTTCATATAACGACGCAGTGATATTCGCTTTGTGGGTAGGACTGTCATGTTGATACAGCAGAGTTCTGTTTCTAATTGCTGCCAGACGTAGAGTGGATGGTATGAAACTGGAAAAACGTTTTCATAAGCATTTTATTCAATTTTCCGTAGACCAAGACTAATGGTCAGTCGCCCCCACCCAGGGCCGTACCGAGCGGTGGCGACATAGGCTCCCGTCAAGGGCGCACACACAGAGGTAGCGCAGAAACAGACGCAAGGAAGTAAGACAGACGTTTAAGAATCCGGGAAAAATAGATGAGTTCTCCTTCTCTCGTGTTGCTCTTTTCTATCTACGAGATGAAACTGCTCCTTCGGCCCAAGGCTACAAAAGCACGCTGTAGTCACTGTGTGACTTCTGCACTGTCTTTTCTTCCAAGTAGCATAATAGGGAACCACTACCCCAGAACAGACGCCTACCGCTAACACGGTTTATGTTGACCCACACAACTACCGCCTACACAGCTCGTTCATATTCAACAGCTGAGTTCATGCTGCTGCTTCGCTATGGTGTTTTAGAATCTCAAAGGTCAGCGAACGAGGGTGCTGGATTAAACATGCTTTCTGACCGAAAGCTTCCGACTTTTTACTTCTTTCTGCTGAATGAAGATTGGAACTAAATGCAAAGGTAGAGCAAGCGAGCAAAAAAAAAATGTCCCTCCAGCTAGTACTTTCACAGCTCTCAAGTTTCACTTGGTACGATCTGCAGTGTAAATAAAAAAAAATAAAAATAAAAAAATAAAAAAAACAAGAATAAGCCTTCTGCAGATAATTAATAATATTGCGAAAATTATTCACCATCTTGGCTATCGACATTTATACTCTCTTCGTTTAAATGGTCTCCATAAAAGTTACGCTACCGTTTCAAAAAATCATAACTTGGAAACTATTAGAAACAGAGAATAGTGGTTTGTTCTAAAACGTTTAGCAGTTTTTAATGTTTTTTCCCCCCTTCGTCCTTAGTCGCAAATTTGACTTCGAGTGAATCAATATGGCAAGAGACCAAGGGAAGGCGGAATGTGTCATCTGGTATGCAGAATCCAAATCTGTAACGACGGCACTGAGGAATTAACGACGCCAACACAGATGGCTAACGCCGAAAAAAACAGCCGTAATGAGGTGGTTCAAAATCTTTAAAGAGACAGTCAACGTTAAAGACCTGTCTCGAACTGAATGTCAATGGCTCTGAGCACTATGCGACTTAACTTCTGAGGTCATCAGTCGCCTAGAACTTAGAACTAATTAAACCTAACTAACGTAAGGACATCACACACATCCATACCCGAGGCAGTATTCGAACCTGCGACCGTAGCGAACTGAATGTCCCCCTGTGTTTCAAGCATGTGTTGACAGACAGCAAGCTACATTTCAACACAGCACCCACATGTCAATTCGTCGTGCATCACACGAATTCCTGGAAGCAAGATCTACTTCCCATACAGTGCTACATAAGCGGTTACGCCACTTTGTGTACGAAGTGAAACGGATCCAACCACTGCAACCAAATTATCGTCCTCTGTGGTACACATTCGCGTTTTCCACGGAGACGCCCCCACAGATGCTGACAATGATTAACTGAAAAAATACTTGTTCTCAGATGAAGCAATGTTCCACATGCAGTGCATTACCTCGACGTGGCATTGAGCAGAGAAGTCGTTGGAAGCTCCCTGCAGAAATACTGAGCCATTCTGCTCCTACAGCACTCCATAATTGCAAAAAGTGTTGCCGTTGCAGGATACTGTGCACAAGCTCACCTTTCGATTATGCCTCACAAATGTTCGATGGGATCCATGTCGGGCGATCTGGGTGGCCAACTCATTCGCTCGAACTGACCAGAATGTTCTTCAAACCAGTCGTGAACAAATGTAGCCCGGTGACAGGGTGCATTGTCATCCACAAAAATTCCATTGTAAATTGGGAAGATGAAGTTCATGAATGGCTGCAAATGGTCTCCAAATGGCCGAACACAACCATTTTCAGTCAATGATCGGTTCAGTTGGAGCAGAGGATCCAGTCGATTCCATGTTATCACAGCTCACACCATTATGAAGCTACCACCAGCTTCTACTGTGCCTTGCTGACAACTTGAATCCACGGCTGCGTGGTATCTGTACCGCACTAGAACCCTAACATCAGTTCTTACCACCGAAATCGGAACTCATCTGACCAGGCCACAGTCTTTCCGTCCTCTAGGTCCAATCGATATGGTTAGAGCCCAGGAGAGGTGCTACAGGCTATGTCATGCTATTAGCAAAGGCACTCGCATCGGTGGTCTGCTGCCATAGCCCATTAACGCCACATTTCGCCGCACGGTTCTAAAAATGGTTCAAATGGCTCTGAGCACTATGGGACTTAACATCTGAGGTCATCAGTCCCCTAGAACTTACAACTACTTAAACCTAACTAACCTAAGGACATCACACACATCCATGCCGAAGGCAGGATTCGAACCTGCGACCGCAGCGGCAGCGCGGTTCCAGACTGTAGCGCCTAGAACTGCTCGGCCACACCGGCCGGCCGCATTGTTCTAACGGATACGTACGTCTTATTTCACGCAGTCATGCTTGTCTGCTAGCACTGACAACTTTACGCAAACGCCGCTGCTCTCGGTCGTTAAGTGAAGGCCGTCGGACACTGTGTCGTCCGTGGTGAGGGGTATGGCATTCTCGGCACACACTTTTGTCACTGTGGATTTCGCAATATTGAGTTCCCTACCGATTTCCGAAATGGAATGTCCCATGCTAGTTCCAACTACCATTCCGCGTTCGAAGTCTGTTAATTCCCGTTGTGCGGCCATAATCACGTCGGAAATCTTTTCACATGGATCACCCGAGTACAAATGACAGCTCTGCCAATGCAATGCCCCTGTGTACCTTTTATATGCGACACTACCGCCATCTGTGTACGTGCATATCGCTATCTCAAGACTTTTGTCATCTCAGTGTATGTGGGCATGTGAATCGCCACAACATTAGGATGTGTGCTGCCGAAAAGCCACACAACACGCGTGCAGACATATTTGATAGCCCGAATATTTATGTCTAATATACGATAGGCTGATAAGCGCATTTTTGCTTACAGAGAAAACTGTACTGGGAAATATTTACTTGGACATGCCCCAACCGTTGCTGCTACCACAGATCGAAGAGCTGCAATAGTTCAAAATGGCTCTGAGCACTATGGGACTCAACAGCTGAGGTCATTAGTCCCCTAGAACTTAGAACTAGTTAAACCTAACTAACCTAAGGACATCACAAACATCCATGCCCGAGGCAGGATTCGAACCTGCGACCGTAGCGGTCTCGCGGTTCCAGACTGCAGCGCCTTTTAACCGCACGGCCACTTCGGCCGGCAGCTGCAATAGTCTACCACCTTCCAGTATGATGGATCATCCACCACACTAGGGTTTGAAGCTGCGGGATGTGCTGAATGACACATTTCCTGAGAGATGCATTGATCGAGTCAAGTCAAGGAACCTGTGTACACAGCACCATTCCATGGCATTGTCATCGAATTAATGAAGCTATGAGAATTGTTTATGCGGCAACGCTGACCATACATGGATAGAACTCCAGTATCACTTTGATGTTATATGAGCGACGAGTCAGGCATACACAGAAATTCTGCCGTAGCAGAAGAAAAGGCGATTTTGTCATGTGCTGACATGGTTGGAGACCGTAGCTGTTATTTGAAGACAGCCGGCCGAAGTGGCCGTGCGGTTAAAGGCGCTGCAGTCCGGAACCGCAAGACCGCTACGGTCGTAGGTTCGAATAGTGCCTCGGGCATGGATGTTTGTGATGTCCTTAGGTTAGTTAGGTTTAACTAGTTCTAAGTTCTAAGGGACTAATGACCTCAGCAGTTGAGTCCCATAGTGCTCAGAGCCATTTGAACCATTTGAAGACAAATGTTGGTTGTGTTGAGACAGCAGACAGCCAGAAATTTATTTTAAGTTCCTTTATTCAAAAGATACCGTTATCGGTTTCGAATCATTACGATTAATCGTTAGATGGCTTTCAAGCTTTCATTACATGTGATGCGTTTTTGTTACTGATTAGTTATCCTAAAATATAAATAATAATAAATGGTTGAGCTACAGGTTTGCATTGCGATGTGACTCATGTGAAATGTCGGTTTGTAGTACTTGTTTTCATAGTTTTCGTCCAGCAGACAACGTCTGTAGTTTTCGCCGCATTCACATCATTGCACACGTAAACTTGCATAATTGAGCGCTTCAGATTTGTCACTGATTGTATTTCCACCATATTTCTATCGTTAAATACGTAAATTTGTATCACTGAGCACTTCAGCTTAGTCACAGAACTGACTTCTAACATGAACCACATGTTTCGATCGATACATAGTGTTTACAAACATGTGTGTGTCAAAGATGCTATGATACATCGTAATATTACATAGATGCTACATGTTTGGAAAAAGATCATATATTCACTTATGCAACCGAAACGCCTTTTACGCTAGTGCATGTCATCGACAGTTCCTGTCTCTCTGTATCTTCTCTATGTCCGAACAACATCGCTTTGGTTCACTCCGAGACGCCTGGACACTTCCCTTGTTGAGAGCCCTACCTGGCACAAAGTAACAATGCGGACGCGATCGAACCGTGGTATTGACCGTCTAGGCATGGTTGAACTAAAGACGAGTCCTGTACCTCCTTTCTGGTGGAATGACTGGAACTGGTCGGCTGTAGGACCCCCTCTGTCCAATAGGCGCTGCTCATGCATGGTTTTTTGAATGTTTGGGCGGGTTTAGTGACATCTCTGAACAGTCAAAGGGACTGTGTCTGTGATACAATATCCACAGCCAACGTCTATCTTCAGGAGTTTTGGGAAAAGGGGCGATACAAAACTTTTTTTGATGTGTGTATATGGCACGTCTCGAAGATGAGCTGAAAGAAAATTACTAATTATTTTCTAGTATGACGCCTAACAATGGTCAATGTTCCGTTAAGGCCACGTCTACTCAGGAAAAGCAAGGTTTAGGTTTACAAATAATTATGTATAGTACACAAGTTTGAAGTCATGAACAACTATATTTTAGTTTCGTTTACACCTTTCAGAGATTGTTACAGCAAGATGAACCTCAGACAATCGTTCTTCCTCCTCGAGTCCAGGAACAGAAGAAGACCAAAGAGTAGAAAGTTCAGACATAGAATCTCGAATATCAATGGAATATTCATGAAGGCCTGTATTGCAATTAACGCATTTGTTTTCTCTTTGGCATACATCACCAGCTATTCATACAATAATAATCAATACATGGCATTTACAAACTTCAAATTCCTTACCACCTCACGAGATACGGTGCACTGCCGGTCGCGCTGTTACGGGTTCATTCTACCTATTTAAAAAAAATTTAAAAAAAAATTGCTAAATCTGTGTAGAAAAGATCGGAGAATGGTAGTTTTAGGGGGGTTGGGGGGGGGGGTGGAGAAGAGGTCTTTGGCAGTTCTGCCAGAAGCACAGGATCACTTCGGCAGCGCTCTGCTCCCACCGAAAAAGCGCTGTCCCCATCGAAAAAAATAAGGAAAAAAAACCATCCACATGGACTGCTCAAGAGCATCACACGATCTCTACCAACTTTCACCGGCATCTCGACACTCATTTCACTCCAATCGCCTGGTGGCCACTACGATCATACGCGCTCACAATGTGGGACGTTTCCCTACTATTTTATAAAACCTTCCACGCCACCATAAACAATGACACATTACCATAACAATTTCCAGTAATGTCGCTGTTCGATCTTATGATTCGTAATTTTTGGGCAAACACACGAACGTGAAGAGAGGGTCCTATTGTCTGTCACCGACTTCTTTGTTTGAGATACAACCGAAATCTTCAGCAACACTTGACAGGGACGTATCACGAATAGATAATACCAAAGGCCTTGGTGTTGCACAGCTCCTATCACGTAATTGAATACCCGAGAATTATTGAGTTTAATAATCCCCATGCATTTCCAGTACAACGTAGCATCGCGAATAGTGGAGCTTAGAACACGTAGAATGAGAGTGATGTAATGTATTTGGTAGAGGTCAAAGGCATACGCAGACTGCCGTTGACCGATGTCAACACATAACAGATGAAAGAGAAGAATTTAAAAGGGAAAATAGTTCACGGCATGAGACTGCTTGCGACAACGCTAATAACGAAGAACTACGATAAACAGCAGTTGGGCTCGTTTTGTTTATGAGAATTAATAAGTTTTTCCAACATCTACGTCATCACTATGAACCGTTTCTTGAATAGACAAAAACTGAAGGAGGAGGCGTTCATAGTCTCTGATGGTCGACGAGGAACCACAGTGTTTTTGTGATGTCCTCGCGATATGCAGTATTTACTGAAACATGTATCCTTTTCATCAATGTAAAGTAGGGTTTTTGTTAATAATACCAAGCATTACGCTGCTGGGCCACACAATTATGCACACATCTGATGCTGAAAAACCAGGAACTACTCATATTAACTCACCGAGAAGACTGTAACAGTTAGTCCACTAACTCGCCGTTATCAGACAGCTGCCTTATACGTCGCTGACCCACGAACTACAAAAACTGTGGTTCATCTTTACTTGAGATCGTCTTACGCCGAAAACAAGTGAAAAATTGTACGCCAAAGTGAGGCTCTAACTAAAATGATATTCACGTAACAATAACACGCGGGGGTTGCTTCAGCTGAGCAGAACGATAGGCCGAGTGGGGAGGGACAAACACAAGAGAACCACAACACAAGGCATAAAAGGAAAAATGAAAAGCAATAGAGAAGCAGTGGCAGTAAGAAAAGACGCATGGTGCGCTCTACGGACGTGTTGGCAGGTCGCTTATATTAATATGTTCGCGGACGTTGTCCCGTAAATAATGAATAGGAGTGAGTCATAGATCACGGGAGTCGGCAGTCCACCGATCGATACTGCCTAACGACATGGGCGGGTGCTACTGGACACCTCGGACATACGTCATGTGCGTTATCTTTGTTGTATTTCTGCCTTCTGTCCGCTCGATAGCGATGCCACGTGGTGATACGCAAGAAGGAAACGACAGGCGCGCCTCTTTCCTATTCGCCACCATCTGATTCTGAACGTACCGCGAGTTACTTTCAGACAACAGTGTTACCGACGTCCAGTTCCAAGTCTCCTGTGTTTGTTCTTTTCACATTGTTCAGTCGAGAGAGACAGAGGGTCTAAAAGCTCATACGACATTACTCACTCATTTTAATGATCATGAAGCGCTGGCGCGGATTCTATAGGCACTGACGTTAGAAGTAGGATATATTATCTCAGTTTGTTCCATCGTATTAAAAAAAACGTTCGTCTGAGTTCTTGTCTGGGGCTCTAGGTCACAAAACTACCCATTGAAACTGTGCGATATGCGCCCCAGAAACGTTGCGGTGATCTCAGCTACATATAAGAAGGGTCATTGTTATTATGGAAAACACCAATGCTATAGTGAGCGGTGGAGTTCATGCTCTACTGCCACGTACGTGCTGCAATAGACCAAAGAATGAAGAAGTTCCAAACAACTTTTTGAAAGTATATGTGCTTTGAGTCTAGCTCCGTCTGTCGTTCCGTGTTCAAACTGGATACCTGTTCCAAAGTTGTGATGTGTCAATTAATGCACCCAGTGCTAACCAGTACCATTTCAAAAATCGGACACAGCTCTATTAGGAAATCTTGCATTCTAGGCAGGTTTATTTGCAAGTGAGACAGCTACTACCCAAGTTTGCGGCACTTGTTGTGTGTTCAATATTGGGTTTATCTCTCAATACATTAGTTGTTTGGAAATAAGTGCAACAATAAGCAGACTTATAGGAAATTACTACAGCTTTTACACGAGGGGAGTGAAACGAACAGTTTTGTGTGTTTATTCCTGAAGTATGGACTGCTGTGCCTGCGTTTATGCGTCTACAAGATAGCAAGTAGCCGCAAACCCACATCCCGTGGGTGGCAAGGCATGGGGCGTCGTCCTCTGCAACCAGTTTACACGGCAGCAAACGCATCAAAAACTAGGGCTTGACCTGCGCCTTAGTAAAACTCTCCGACAGCAGCTAAAGAGATTGGTCTGTTCTTCACAGAATCTTCAGCAGCCGCGAGGAGAGGCGCCGGGCTTGACGACGGCAACACGTTCATCTACGACCACAGCGCTGCTATGGCGGGCACTATTTATCCTCCGCGTGTCACGTGCCGCAAATAGGACGCACCGTATCTGTGCGCCGCGGTCATACGAGGGATGTTCAGTAACTAAGGATTCAAAGACACCAAGTTATTCTCAAATCTTTTTGCCAAAAAACCGTATTTTTCAACATCATTTCCGTTCAATGTGACAGCTTCACGACACTTTACTGGGAGGGCCTGTATACCCTCATGGCACGACTCTACTGGTCGACGTCGGGCCAGTGTTTTGTTGCGTCAATAACCTCCCCATCATCCATGTACTGCTTCCTGTGGAGTGCATTTTTCGTTGAACCAAACAGGTGGAAGCTGTTCTTTACGATCTTCTGCTGAGCGGCGAGGAACCCAGCGGGCACACATCTTTGAGCACCCCAACTGATGGACGGGCGTGTCAGCACTACCAACAGAGACGTCCAGGTTGCAGCGAGGTGCCTGACTGTGATTCGTCGATTACCTCGAACGGGAGTGTCGGCGCGTTCCAACACTGCAGGACTCACAGCTGTCTGCGGCCGGCTGGCACGCGGGAGATCGGACACGTCTGCACGACCTTCTTGCGATGATGAGATACGCCTCGCCCAACGACTCACCGTGCTTTTGTTCAATGCTAGGTCTCCGTGACATTCTGCAGCCCGCATCTCGTGGTCGTGCGGTAGCGTTCTCGCTTCCCACGCCCGGGTTCCCGGGTTCGATTCCCGGCGGGGTCAGGGATTTTCTCTGCCTCGTGATGGCTGGGTGTTGTGTGCTGTCCTTAGGTTAGTTAGGTTTAAGTAGTTCTAAGTTCTAGGGGACTTATGACCACAGCAGTTGAATCCCATAGTGCTCAGAGCCACATTCTGCAAGGTGTATAAATATCTGAGACGCTCTAGTTTTCCGCCAAACTAGACTCAATAACAGTTCTCTGCTTGGAATGTACCTGCGTTACAGACGCCATTTTGAAGGCTACGTGTAGCGCCGCCATTCTTTCGGAGCTTCGTGAAACTATAGGAACTGAAGCGAGAATATTACAAGCTGTCTCACAAGAAATTCTGCATTTTTTCAGACGAAATTGTCCGAGGAGCAAATATGTTGCATTATTTATTGAATGCTCCTCGTATTTATGACTGTGCTCCCCACACCAGTTCACATAGACCTCTTCACGGGCGAGTTCTCTGGGCTTTACGCCGACCACTGCCATGGTCCATCTCTCAGACTCTCTCCTGGAACATTCAGTGGCCTGCTCTCCACGCCAAGACTTGGCCTCTAACACAATGGACCTGCAGGACTTTGGTATTATGGCCCTTTCTACTATTCATGCTATCGGAGATAATCAGTGCACCGTGTAAGACATTAACTGTAACTCTAATAATTGTGATTCACTCTTCCTTGGCTGACAGTCTGCCAGACTATCATTCACTTCAACACACAGAGCTGATTGAGCACTACTTCTTGCGTTTGTTAAATAATCTGCAAACGAGGAGAAGAGAGGAATTTATTTTTTCATCAATGAACTTTTCATTCACAGTCTACATAGACATCAATTGCCCTCGCCGAACCCGACGTCGGACTGCAACAACTGGCTACAAGCATAATCAATTTTCATCGGCTACAGCTCTACCACTAACTCCAGTGCATGATGTTTTCCAGTTTTATTCCAATTCATGGAGACGGCTACAACTTTTTACGTCCCACCACTTGCAACGGCTTCGTGTTTCGTCGCAGTTTCTCATGTCAGCTTTAACATTTTTCATCTCATATCAATTAGCGACGGCTTTCAAGTTTTATACCACCGTTTGAGATAGCTTCAAGGACTTCCAGTTTCATGGCACAACTGCCTACACCTTCATGTATTTCATTGCTTCGCCCCTTTCTTCGGCGACCGTTTCCAAGTGTCTCGTCTCACTTCAATTGGTGACGAGGATTTCTGTGAACTTCTTCTGAACTTGACCTGTCAGCTACTTCTCTCTCACTTTCTCAATTTTGTGTTCTGACTTTCTGATTTCTTTCCAGTATGTTCATTATTGACGCCGGCGTGACTCCTCACGTTCTACCGCTGCACCACAACATGCTGCAGACTCAGTGACACAGTTCAACAAGCACTGTGGTTAGAGACGATACTCGACGTCACTGCAGCTTCAAGGGAACCAGCCGCCTTCCCCGACGTGCCTCCACAGTTCATGGAACTGTCTCTTCTGGCTCAGTACAATCTTAGCAGAAACTCTCCACCTCTGGGCCTGGACCTACACTTCGGCACGCGTGGACCTTACAGTGAAACCTACCAATGGGCTGCTGTCACCGATGCTGCACGACGTTACGTCGTCGAATGACATCGGCAGTCAAAACTCTTGATTTTCCAACGGTTCAAACCCATGTCTCTTTTCTGCACTTTCACTGACTCAGCCCCACATTCAGTCACTTGAGGCATTACTACCGAAGAGCCACGACTGCTTGCTACTTCTTCCTACTTTTCACATTCCCTATCCCAGGCGCTTTTGCACACCTACGCGGCGTCTGCACACCCAAATACTTATAACGTGCTCTTGCACGCATATTTGCACTCCGGGCGCAACATTCCTACTTCTTAAGCCCTCCCACACTCAAATACACCCCCTGGGCGAAATGTTTCTGCTTTCCAGGTGCTCTCGAACTCATATATACCCTCTGCCTGAAAGATACTGTTTCTAAAGTGCTCCCGCACTCCTATAAGACTTCGGGCCCAACACCCTTACTGTTCCATTGCTCTCTCACACATATATCCCCTCTGGGTGCAATGTTTGTACCATGTTCTTTGAAGAGTGCTCTCGCACCACTTACCACCTTTCGGGCAATTTACGAGTATTTCTCAGGTGCTCTCACACCACTATCAGGCCTCCGGAGGCAGCACATTTATTGGTATGTTTGTTTCTCCCAATGCTAGTCTCAGGATGAGTCCCAGATCACAGCCTATGGACACAGTCACTGGACGACATCTGACATCCTGGACCACTTCCTCCAGGGAGTCACTACATCCGCTCCTCTCCCTGTCTCCCAGTGGCGCCCCCATCGTTTTCCAGAGTGAGGAAAGAGGCTGGACCATCACTCTACACCAAGGTGGCTCCGTCATCTCTTCCCTAGAGGGAAGGAGTGCTGTGTTTCCAGCCGTCGGCCTACAAAAGAGCAACCAGTCACGTATCCATGTCCTGCACGTGGCTAAGCATCAGAAGTCATCATCTGCTGCCAGCTTACATGCTGACAAGTTCATCACCGACCAGCCCTGACTTGTGTGTTAGTACATACCCTGGACAGCAACCGAACAGGCTGGTACGTTGTCCACAGAACAACAGGCTGGTACGTTGTCCACAGAACCTCTGGCAGCCGCCACGTAAGGAGCAAATCTTTCCGACAGCCGCACGCGCATTCACGCCCACAGCACTGCTATTGCGGGCACTATTTCACATCTGCGTGTCACCCGCCGGCAAGCATGTCGCAGCAAATCTGTGTGCCACGACCGTATTTATGGCTGTGGACAACCATGGAATGCCAGTTCACATTGATCTCTCCATGGACGAATTCTTTAGTCTTTACGGTGACCACTGCTACATTCCATCTATCAGTCTCTAAAGGAACCTTCAATAGATTGCTGTTTAATGCTAGCCTCTCTACCGACCTTAGGTCTCTGCCTCAAATGCTATGTGCGGCTCACGGCAATACGTCCAGGTCCATCATCTTGGATTCTGTGAACAGCACAAGAGGCCTGGCAACCATGCAGCCTCTGCCCATGTTCGCTATCTGCGACTTTTTAATTTCCCACAAATAGGAGAACTGCCTTTCTTGGATTTTTGTATTTTCACCATTTTACACTTAGTACAACTGCACTGTCACATAAGCGAGATGCGCTCAGGTCCGCCACCTTGAATTCAATACTTAGGACAGGTTGACTATCTTGATTTTCTTGCAGTTATATGAACGGAGTGGAGGAATATGCCTACAACGCATGATTTGATCAGTGATGCCAGTGGAAATCTGGCAACAACGTAGACTGCACTCGTAATGATACATCCCCACTAGTTGAGTTTTCAATGGAATGCAGTTCCAACAAATTAAATATACTCCTTTGATTCCTCTCGCATACTTGATATCAGATTTTAATTTGCGAGAAAAAGCAAAATATTAAGCTAAACTGCGAGTAATCTGTAAGCTTCGATTAAATACGAGATATTTTTCCATATTAAGGCAAAATAAAAAAAAGAAACAATCGCACCGGCGGCCGCCAACTGCCAAAGTGATTACCCCCTTTTGAAAGCGGCACATCTTCCTGGAATGCCGCTCGCAGTTCCTCACTGCTGCACTCCTTAATTGAAAAATAAATGCACTTTATTATATGGAGAGCCGACCCGTTTTTATAAATACCGACAGCCGGCGGCAAGATTCTCAAGGCCGCTCTCGCAAATTCCGCGACAAAAACAGGTGATTTATTCTGGCCCCCAATGGGCCGGCCGCTTTTATGGTGTGCCCTGGCTCGCGCGCGCCAAGTGTCTTTCAATCTGTAGGCGATCGTGGCCAGCGCCCCGCCGTCGTCGGTTTATCCCTCCTGCCCCTTCGAACAATAACGCCGAACAGGATTGCGTTTTTACTAAATTCCGCCCCGCTGTTGTTTTCTTTCCTTTTCGGCGCAGTTAGTATTAACAAGTCGCTTTCTCGTCCGTTCGTTACTCGATTAATGTTGAACGCCCTCCTCTCCGGCCGTCTCCCCCCGAACTTGTGAAACAAGGAAGCAATAATAACAAAAAACGGGGAGGTGAGGGAGAGGAGAAGGGGGAGTAGCGCATGTTTGAGCTCGATTTCCTTTCCCTCCGCCATCACCTTTCACCGCTACTACCGTCGGTAGCTGTTATTCCTACCTCGTTTATTCCTGCTCTTTTCACTTTTTGCACGTGGCTATCGATGTATCGATCGAAGGAGGCGGTCGACTCTGCGGCCGCACTGTGTAAATAGCGATGACCGCGCCAAAGTGGCTACCGCCCAACCTCCGCGCTCGCTGTAATAACTCTTGCCGCCGGCCGCTTGGCTGGCATCGACGGCGAAGAAGAGTGGCGTCCTTCACGGCGGAGGTGGGAACCCTTACAGGTCAGCCAACTGTGTAATTCTTAGTCGGCCGGTGAAAGGCGGCGATCATCAGATATCGCCTCCTTCCGTAAACGACGGCGTCCTGTGTCTACGGTACCTGGAACCTTTCACACACAAATTTTATTCTTGCCAGTAAGCGACAAAGACGCGAAGCACCTTCACGAACAGATTCTGTTAAGAAAATTGCTTCACGTCTCCTGACCATCATATCGAATGGCTTTCTGCGGCGCACAGACTTACGAAAGGTCAACCCCATCTTGATGCAGTAACTAGATGTGCCCGCCAAGGCAAAGCCATCCGTTATAGAGTAGCAATTACACAAATGGTAGACTCAGATCCCATCATCACCATACTCTTTAAGAAGTCTGTCGCCAGAGATGAAGAGTAGGGATGGTTGTATTAGTGTCTCGTCGGTATCATTAAAGACGGATCAGCAGCACAACTGGAGAAGAATGGCGACAAAACGAAGGGCTGCTAGTGGGCGAACCACACCGACATTTACAGGAAGAGGAAAGAGGTGTGCAGACAGGGACATGAACTCCGGTCTGCCGAATACGAGTCCAGTACCTTTATCACTGCGTTTATCTATTCTTTATTGATAGAGAACTCCTGAAGAAATGTGGTGATTCTCGCAGAACGGTATTACAGTACTTCAGATAACTCACTCCGAGCACAACAGAAAAGCTATGCATTGCACGCTTAAAAAAATAGCACAACGGTCAGAACGGTGGCTCTTTTATTACTCCTCTGTCACTTTTTTTTATAAGTTTTCTTCAGTAATTTGTATATTACTCTTGTTTATGCTAGAAACTGATTAGTCTCAATTACGAAAAATCTGACAGTTTTCACGTAATTACATACTGACTTGACATTAGATAGAATTTAGTGTTTTTCTTGAAATTTATTGGCAATGTAACGTGCAAAAAGTAATCTGTTACGCATCTTCTCGCGTAGTACTAACTTAAAGTATTTTATTTATAGCCGTTTGTGGTGTTTTACCTCAGACTGTTAATAAATTATATATGGTAAACATCCAACTGGCATTTGACACGCACAACACTCCATATTGCGGTATCAGGGCGTATATTTCTTGGTTAATTTCATTGGCTGAATCTTCTCCGATTATCAGCCGAATAGTTGCAACGCCTTGAAACAACGTGTCGGCAAGTTTGTGCTCTAATACTGAGGAGAAGTGAACAGAAGTGAATATTGCTTCAAGGCGACACTATAAAGGCTAATAACCTCTGTAAGTTTCGTTACACGAAGTGTTGCTTACTTATGATACATCGGCATTACAAAGCTAGAGCCATCATAGGAATAACGAGAGAGCAGCAGTCGTTGTTATCTGTTCTCAACCATGCATAAACAATAACACATGCATGGGCATCGGAATTTAATACAGATGATTTATGCTTGAAAACTGAACCTTATCAGAAGGAAACAGTATCATTACTGAGCGCAAGCATGCTGTGTCATGTGAGTTATACAAATGTGGTTACCGGTACTAAAGTTTGGTGGAAAGACGCGTCAGTTTGAGGGCCGAAATCGCAAACATGACGATTCTGTGAGTGAAAAACGTCAAGCATAAGAGCGTCCAAAAACGAGCAAAGAGAAAACTGTACATTATTACATTATGCCACGCTAGCTACCACTGGATGCATTAAAATAGCTCTTTATTACTAAAGGGATATTTTACTCCATCTAATGGCAGCCAGTACGGCAGAATGTTACCATTCACACGCTTTGCGAAGCCCACTGCAACTAAAATAATGGATGAAATCCTGTTTTAAATTACGTGAAACTGTCATGGAAAAATACCATGACAGGAACACATTACAGTGATTAGCATTCTTCGTATGTTTGTGAGTTGTACCTTACTTATCATCTTATTTTAAAGGGGAGCAAATCCGTGCAACATAATTCCACGCTGTGAACTCCCTCCGTCTGATCTCGCACGGGCGAAAGACAGTGAAGTTAACAAAACAGTGCTCCACGACAAGCAAGAAGCCAATATCAGATTGTTTTGTTGGTGGTAAATTAAGGAGTGGATTAATCGCAGAAGATGAACTACCTCTCAGATTGTGCAGTATTGCTCGAGCATCACGTGGTTCATATTTAGATGAAGCAAATCTTCACTGTTATGATTCGACGCTACGGATACAGATTACGATTTTCATTTCGATTCGAAGACGAAAAGTGAAATTTGGCCAAAGAGTAACTACACTGTGTAACATACGTGTTGTAACTGACGCTAAAGCCATTCGTCGCAATGTGCGGAACCGAAAAGTGGGTATTCAATATTTCTACCGTGCCTTATGACTGAGGTAAACATTTATTAGGAGCTCAAAAGCTAAGTTAAATCGTAACATATGTTTCCTTTGATAGACAAATGCCGAGCACATTACTTAGAGGACATATATTTAAAATTGCGATTTTTTAATACGGCGGGACTGTTCTACTTTTCTTGCAAGTTTGCGTCGATAATTATTGCCGCTTAACGTGACGTCGTAAACAGTAGGACATAGAAACAAACGCATTACAGCAAGTTTGTTATTGAGTTTGCAGAACACGTAACTTTTACTACTAAATAATAGAAAAGCACCGGAAAGAGGCCACAGATCGCAGGGAACTTTTAATACGACAGAAAATACACTGCCACACGACAGAGCAGCTAACTCGTTGACCATGAGACTCAATTCCAGATAGCTACTATCATAATTCAAATAAAAATTCCTTGTGAACTCCACAATTGCTCTTAATAGGTTTCCTAATAAATTTTAATTAAGATAGACTAATTGTGACTGTCGTGATGCACTGTCGTGCTGCACAAGTTTTAATGGCGGGGGTCTCATGTAAACAAAAGAACGGCTCTCCAACACCGAGGTGCAGCAGGAATTTCTGTAACTAAGATGCTTCATCCTATCCAAAAATCTCAGGATTCTGAATTTAGAATGTGAACGGCAACTGTTTATGCCGTAATAACTCAAGTTCCGACTACACCCAACTGCATAGATTATCCTCTTCTCGGCAAATCTTCATACTTTACAAAGATTCACTCGAGGACGGCTGGTTTGTGGGTGCGGAGCTGGCGCGCCATAACGTCCCGATCGGGTTGCATAGGATTCAGATAAGCCGAATTTCATGGTCAAGACATCAACGTGAACTCACTACCATGCTCCTCAAACCACTGTACCACAATTCTGTCCTTGTGACACGGACGTTATCCTACTGGAAGAAGCCATCGCTGTTGAGGAAGACATCAACGACGAGGGGTTCATGTAATTCACAGCTGTCGTGGTGCCTGCGATTACAACCGCAGGTCCCATGGAAGTCCAGGGTGATGACCCCTATAACATAAAACTGCTTCCACCGGCCTCGCCCCATGGCGTGCTGCATAGTTCAAGCATCCAATAGCCTGGATGACGGCGTACTTGGGCACGACCGACGACCTGGTTTAACAATAAACGGGATTCATCCGACCAGGCGACACGATTCGACTGATGTGGGGTCCAATCTCGATGGTCCCGTGTCCACTGCAATCATAACTGACGATGTTGCTGAGTCAACTTGGGAACACGTAGGGGTCCTTTGCTGCTGAACGTCATGTTCAACACCGTGCGCTGAACGGTGTGCTCCAAAACACTTGTGCTTGCGCCAGCACTGTACTCTATCGTCAGCACTGGCGCAGATCGCCGCCTATCTAGCCTTAGAGAGCGGGTAAGCCTCCGTTCCCTGTGTTCTGTATTGAGGTATGGACGTCCAACTGCTTGTCGCCCAGTCTTGGTTTTAACAGATGCTAGCCGAGCCTGCAGATTTCGCTGTTGCATCTGACTACGAATGGTACGTCCTCAGTACGTTGCAAGTGTCAGTCGCGGTCAGAGCAGTGTTCTGTCTAGTTGTGAATGCATTAGGTCAGAGCCAAGTGAATTCTAACGTGGGCAACATGTTGGTGCTCGTATGATGGATGCTTCCGTGACCAGGTCAGGCGAAGTGATTGGTCTTTCAAGAGGCACCGTTTCGAAGATTTATACCACACACAGGGAAAGCCGAAAAACGTCATCCGCTAGGTAATAATACAGACATAAAGTGTGTGTTGTGTGATCGTGACAGAAGGTCACTGAAGAACGGTCAAGTGTCTACGGACAAGTCGATACACGTGCCCGCTTATTTTGGCTGCTCTTCCACTGAGTGAAGTTTCTGGGAAATTGGTTATGACACCTGCCGTGTTCTCCTTGTGAGATGAACGAGTTGGCACAAGAGCGGAAATCATGGCGGCAAGGCGGCAGATTGATGAAGCCACTCTCTACCCTCCCCAACCACCAAAACTCAAAACTAAAAATAATAATTGGACTGTTCATCAGAAATGGTCTCTAAGTGAGCATTCAGGGCATTCTGAAAAATGAAGGACTTTCGCACTGTCTGAAACTTTCACGAGATTCCCCCCTCCCTCCCTCCCCAACCGCTTCCCCAACACTTACACGAAACCGCGAAAAGAATGTCTGCGACATCCCCGCTAGTAATTTACGGAAAGGAATGGTCTCCTGTCAATCGTTTAACAAGTGCTTGGCGACAGCCACAGAAGCAGCACAGACCACTGGAGACTTTCCGTGCGCTGTGCTTTTTTCCTGGAGTACGTTGCTCTTGAGCAGACCGCTACCTCGCCCCCTCTCCTGCGAGCAAGTAAGGTGTTAACGAACGAGGTCCGGTGCGGGGAAAGGGTGGCAGAAACGCAAAGCTTTAATGCCGCGCGGACGAGTAAAAACGAATTACTGGTAATTGAGAGAAAATCGCGTCGCGTATCTTCGTGATCCCCAGTGAAAAAGTAATCCGAGCGCTACAAAATTGCAGATCCAGAGTTCCATTAAGCCGTGACACGCACGCACAAATCATTTACCTGGCCGTGTATTAAAAGTCAGCGCAATTCAAAAATTTTCCGCGGGATGGATTTTTAATATAATTTCGGATTCCGTTGTCTCTCGAACAATCTGCTGTTCGTTACGTCGAATAATCAACGCCCAACTTTCGCGAGAACTTTCAATTACTCGTATATCGCAGACTGGAGGAATAATTTTACAGGCAGCTTTTAATCGAAAAATATGCCGTAAAACAGTCGTTTATCGAAGATCGCAAATCATTCTGCCAAAGTCTGAAATTATTTCGCCGACGTAGGAAAACGTAAATTTCGTGTAATTTTATTAGGGGATGCGGCGTCTCTTGCGCAACACAGACGCGTGTCGGCAGGTTACCTTCGTAATGTGCAGCGTCCACGCATTATGAATTTGCATGTCAGCGCACGCGGGAATACGCGAATTTCAGCTGACAAACGAACTACATTATTTTGGAAAAAAATAGTGCCTCGGTGCATAAAACCTTTAACAACTACTCTAAAATTCCGTTTTGCGTTTATTTATACACGGTTTAATAGCAGCTGCATTTGGGCTGCCGGCCGATGTACTATTCATTGGCTGTTGCATAAAATCATATCACCACCGTTCAAACATGAGCGTCACATTGAACCAACAACAGGGTTATCGAGAAGCCACCTGAAACAATTTCCTTGATACTATAGGTGGACCGCGTGCCATTTTTAATTCGTGTACGACTTTCACAGAGGCTGTGCTAGATGGTACTATCTGCAAAACGTTGAAAGTAGATGCAGTATTATCCGAGCTGAGCTGGGAAGACGTTTATACCTTATTATATCGTATTATACGGCCTACAAGACGCACTTTTTTCTTCGAAAAATTGCCTCGAAAATTCTGGTCCGTCTTATACTCGAAATTAATATAAAAATGATCAGTGTTTGATTTAAAATCCCCGCCAGTCTTAAAAATGGCCATACATTCAACGCCGCGGAAAACCTATCTCTATCTAGCAACAATGGATTCAACTGGCAGCAGTAGTGCACCGATGCGACGAGCATAAATTGACAGGAGTCACGAACTTCCTAACAATTTCTCCCTCTCGCCTCACCATCGCAAATCCACAACACTTTCTAGCCTATGATTCTCATTGAAGTTTACGGTGCCAGTGAACTTGAATTGAAAGTGATTTGTGCTACACGTAACAGTACCATATTTTTTAGTAACTGGTTTCGTATGGAAAAAAATAAAGGGTATTCATGCGATGCGCGCTATAAATTGAAAGTAATGGCATATTCAAAAGAACAGGGAAACGGAGCAGCTGATAGGCATTTCGCCCCTCCATCAACAGAAAAATCTATTCCCGACTAGCAGGCTAGTAAATAAGAATTGAAAAAAAAAATGAGGGAGACTAAATGTGCAAACAGAGAAATGAACGCAAAACGGCCAAAACTAGAAGCTGACGTATTGAAATGGATTCAAGGACACCGTCAAAATGGCATTTGTAATAAAAACAAAAATGATTGAAATACACCCTCGTAAGCTAGCGCTACAGTGGAACTTAACAGACTTTAAAGGTGGAGTTCGTTGGTGCTACAGGTTTATGAACCGTCATGGGCTTCGCATGCGAACCAAAACCTAAATATCCGAGACAATGTCACAAGAGTATAAAGAGAAAATATTGTCTTTCCACAGCTTTATTAGTCAACCCCGAAAGAAAATCAGTGTGGAACCAAGCCAATGGCGAATATGGATGAAACTCCTCTGACATTTGATGTGCCGAGTAACAGAACTGTTGCCATGAAATGTGCTAAAACTGTAACTATAAAAACAAGTGGACACGACAAAATGCGCTACACTGTTGTCCTTTCATGTCGTGCTGTCGGTACGACACTTAATCCAATTATCCTTTTCAAGCGCAAAACAAATCCAAAACCTGAAATACCGCCAGGTGTTATTGTCCACGTACATGACAAGGGTTGGATGAAAGAGGCTGGTATGAAATTATGGACTAACAGAGAGTGGGATGGAAGGAAAGGTGCTTTATCGAAGAAGAATTCTCTTCTTGTGCTATATAAGTTTAGTAGTCATCTGAAAAATTCTGTGAAAGAGAAATTGAGACAAGGAAACAGAGAGCTTGCTGTTATTTCGGGAAGAATTGCTTCATCATAGCAACCTCTTGATCTCTAGACAAATAAACTATTTAAAGTGTATATGAGAGGGGAATGGAACAAATGATGGATGAAACCCAACACGAATTCACGCCGAAGCGAGCTTTAAAACCAGACGTGGTCTAGAGTGAGAGAAGAGATTATTGTTAAATCTTTCAAGAAGTGCGTCGTACGTAATGCTGTCGATGGCAGTGAAGACCATCTTATTTATGAAGAAGACGACGATGACGAAGAAGAGGAGGAAGAAGAAAGTTCAGATGACGATTTTCAGGGATTTTAAAAGTCAGTTCGGTTTCATAAATTAAGAATATTTGTTAGTCTGGCTTTGCAATCTAATAATAAAAATGGTAAAAACGTTATTTAAAAAAATCTTAAAAACTAAGGTGCGTCTCATAGTCCGTAAAATGGGGTATTTGCTGTGTTGTCCCCGAAAAATTCTGTCCTTACTCATGCACTCATCGTCTTTTTTTTTTAATTTTTCATGCTTCGAGGGCTTGGAAATAGGCTCTGAACAATCAAACAATGTTCAAATGTGTGTGAACTACTAAGGGACCAGAATTCTGAGGTCATCGGTCCCTAGACTTACACACTAATTAAACTAACTTATGCTAAGGACAATACACACAAACACACCCATGCCCATGCCCAAGGGAGCACGCGAACCTCCGGCGGGAGTGGCCGCTCAATCAGTGACATGGCGCCTCTGAACAATCAAAGTGAACTGTTGGAGTTGAGAGGAACGTTGTATTCTTACTGAAGAGTCACGAGTCCTCGGTTTTCGTGGCCCAGTACGCTCACAACGAGCAACAAAAGAAACATCAAGCTACACACATAAAAAAAAGTTTTACATCACCCCGGTGCCCAGAACTCCTGAAGATACACACTGACTATGGATACTGTATCACAGTCTCTTTGACTGGCCCAGAGATGTAGACAACCACGCGTGAGCAGTGCCTATTAGACGGAGGGGGTCCGACAGCCGATCAGCTAAAGTCATTCCACCAGAAAGAAGGTAAACGGCTCGTGTTGTCAGTAGTTCAATCATGCTTAGACGGTGAATACCGCGGTTCCTTCGCGTCCGCATTGTTACGTTGAGCCAGGAAGGACTCTCAACAAGGGAAGTGTCCAGGCATCTCGGATTGAACCAAAGCGGTGTTGTTCGGACATACAGGAGATACAGAGAGACAGGAACTGTCAATGACATGCCTCGCTCAGGCCGCCCAAAGACTACTACTGCAGTGGATGACCGCTACCTACGGATTATGGCTCGGAGGAGCCCCGACAGCAACCCCACCATGTTGAAAATGCTTTTCGTGCAGCCACAGGACGTCGTGTTACGACTCAAACTGTACGCAATAGGCTGCACGATGCGCAACTTCACTCCCGATGTCTATGGCGAAGTCCATCTTTACAACCACGACACCATGCAGCGCGGTACAGATGGGCCCAACAACATGCTGAATGGACTGTTCAGGATTGGCGTCACGTTCTCTGCACCGATGAGTGTCTCGTATGCCTTCAACCAGACAATCGTCGGAGACGTGTTTGGAGGCAACCTGGTCAGGCTGAACGCCTTAAACACATTGTCCAGCGAGTGCAGCAAGGTGGAGGTTCCATGATGTTTTGGGATGGCATTATGTGGGGCCGCTGGTGGCCATGGAAGGCCCCGTAAAGGCTGTACGATACGTGAATGCCATCGTCCGACCGATAGTGCAACCATATCGGCAGCATATTGGCGAGGCATTCGTCTTCACCGACGACAATTCGCGCCCTCATCGTGCACAACTTGTGAATGACTTCCTTCAGGGTAACGACATTGCTCGACTAGAGTGGCCAGCATGTTCTCCAGACATGAACCCTATCGAACATGCCTGGGATAGATTGAAAAGGGTCGTTTATGGACGACGTGATCCACCAACCACTCTGAGGGATCTACGCCGAATATCCATTGAGGAATGGGACAATCTGGACCAAGAGTGTCTTTATGAACTTGTGGATAGTATGCCACGATGAATCAGTGCAAGTGGACGTGCTATTGGTTATTAGAGGTACCGGTGTGTACAGCAATCTGGACCACCACCTCTGAAGGTCTTGCTGTATCGTGGTACAACATGAAATGTGAGGTTTTCATGAGCAATAAAAATGGCGGAAATGATGTTTATGTTGATCTCTATTCCAATTTTCTGTACAGGTTCCGGAACTCTCGGAACCGAGGTGATGCAAATTTTTTTTGATATGTGCATTTAGTCACCGAGGCTGGGAAACACATGCGCTATCTCTTTCACGTAATCCATCTGTCTGTTTTCATAACTTGGACACACATGCGGAGTCTAGAGAAGAAATAAATAAATAAATTAAAATTGTTCAATTTTCGTCGTAACAGCCGTCGTGATAGATGTTGATCATTTACTTACGAGAAGAACACAGCAAGTGCCATAACCTGATTTCCCACGAACTTCGATCAGTGGAACAGGAGTCAAAATAAACGAACACGTATCATGGCTTATCCGTACATATTTGAAAGTTCCTGAGAAAACGACGGTCAAAGTTGATGCCTTTTAGTACACGTTACTCTCTGCCGAAGTGGTGGCGGAGTGGCTAGCGTCGTAACATATCATTTTTTTGCGCCCCATGTTCGATTGTTTTTGTTTTATTTTATTCATTCATCTACCCATGTTCGAAGAAGGTTACTACACGAATGTTTCTTATCATGTTAGCGGATATAAAGGCGTCATTTTAACTGCAAAATTACAACTGCGTTTCACAATAAGTGTCGCACATTTATTATATAATAAATGTGTGTACGGTTTTTTCATGTGTTACAATCTTTTCAAATGTTCTTATACTTCATTCTTATATCAAATCTTACAGTAATTGTTACATTTTATTCTGATGTTTATGGTAGAGGACGAGTTGGTGCATTCCCTTGGGTGATACCGATCGTAGGAACATTCGAAACATGGAAATTCCGAACACCACGAGCATTGCGCGAAAACCGGCTGGCCACAGTGACATTTCTTCGTATGAATTTCACTCGGAGAAAAAAACGTCGTTAACACCACTGAGCCGCGCGGGATTAGCCGAGCGGTCTCATGCGCTGCAGTCATGGACTGTGCGGCTGGTACTGGCGGAGGTTCGAGTCCTCCCTCGGGCATGGGTGTGTGTGTTTGTCCTTAGGATAATTTAGGTTAAGTAGTGTGTAAGCTTAGGGACTGATGACCTTAGCAGTTAAGTCCCATAAGATTTGACACACACACACACAACACCAATGAAGATTTCACGTGTTGGCAATAATTTCGCGACAAAATACCCATAACCGATCACTTCATAGTTAAGTATCTCCGGATAAGCCGAGACATGTGTTCACTTGACCCCTCTACCACTAAGCGAAGTTTTTGAGAAACCGGGTTTTGCCACTTGCCGCGTGCGCCTCGTTAGTGATCGGGTACAAAGCAGACCAGTATTTCCGTGTATGGGTTGGTGAAGATTTAAGGCATGGATACAACTAAATCGAAGAGATTGTCCAGGTGAGATACTGTGCGTTATTTAAAAAGAAACAAAGAAAATTTCATTTCTAGGTGCCGGGAAAAGTTGAATACGACTGAATAAATATTTTAAATTGTTGTCCTGAAGAAAATTCTCTTATCTCCAAACAGAAGATGCTGAAAGGGAAATAAGGAGTAGGAGAGTGGACAAAGAAGTAAGAACAGAAATAAAGATATAAAGAAAAAATGTGTTAAGAGATTGTTCTTCAATAGTCCGCACTGGGCGATGTCTTCATCAAGGACGTGTTAAATGACCTGAAGGAACTTCACGGGAGTTGTGACGACATGGTCATTAGAGAGATGATTGAAAAAACAAGGGTTGGGGAGGAAAGGACACGACAATTATGTTGTTCATCGGAAATGAACGTACACTGGTGTCTTGACGGCAAAGTATGCAATATATTCAAAACAAATAACCAAAAACAGTATTTTGCGACAAAAAATGCTTGCAGTATCTTATGAGCGATTATAGTGATTACTGATGTCTTGTGAACCGGTCATCAACCAAGAGGTTGGATGAAACTATACGCATGGCCATATTGGAGGCGGTAAGCAAATGTTTTCCTCCGATCTAAGAAGCGGTTCATTCGAGCAGTTAAAGGAAATTGCAAGAAAAGCTGTTTTAACACACACAAACATCGCCAGAGCTCTTCACGCCACTAACTGGCAGAAAAATCTTAGGAGGTACCGAAGATCGATCCCGAACATTTTATTCGGGCATTTACTAGGTGTCCCCCCCCCCCCCCCCCCCGCCAATGACAGACTTTAGATAATTTTCTACGACTATAAAATTATGTAACGTGTAGTCATTTCAGCTAGACGTCTACAGTGTGTATTATAATTGATGACGTAACCGCACACAGTTGGAAGTACATGATACTAAAAGCAAAGAAGTCTCAGTAACCGTGGGATCTAAAATGCATAGCTTAGAGCTATGATCAGTTCTTCATCTTTGATACAGTGAAATAAATCTCTTCCACTGCACGATCTCTGCTTTCCATATTTTGAGAAGCAATAGTATGGATTAAAACAAAGAGAAAAAGTCCAGTCAACATGGGCTCCAAAGTGCATACCTTAAGACCTATGAGGACTTGTTCATCTTGGTCATTGTGAAACACATCTCTTGCACAAAACAACTACTGATAGCTCTTAAGGTACGCGTTTTAGAGCCGAAGTTCACTAAGGGCTTTTTTGCGTCTACTATCGTGCACTTTTTACGCAACCGTTTACTTATTAATTATGGTACACTCTGCATGTTAGTACAGTGTGATGGAAACGCTATATTCGAAACTGTAAATTAATCTAGATATCAATATTATGTCAGATATACAGCTATTACCAACTTCAATATGACGTTGGAGGAAGTACAAAAAATTAAGATGTAACTTACGTAGGAATGAGGTCGGCTCTTACAGTTTGGAAGGAATACGCATGTGTTAAAAAGCCAGAAACTCAGCAGGAACGTCCGCGCCTGTTAGTTGTACATGCTTATATTCAGCATCTCCATCTATACTCAGTAAGACTCCTTTAGATGCATTTCGAAGAGTACCTCCTGTACCACTGTCATTTCCCTCTCATTTCATTCCTATTCGCGAATGGTACCTGGGAAGATTGACAGTGAATAAGACTCAGTATGAGGTGTAATTTCTTTGTCTTTCTCATTGTCGTCATTTCGCAAGACATGTGTGAGAAGAAGTTATATATTACCCGATTCTTCCAGACGCTGCTAAACGCCTCTCCTGCAGCGTCTGCCACTGGAATTTCTCGAGGATCACCGCAACGCTATCGGATCTACTAAAACGTCCCGTGACGAAACGCGCCGCTCTTCGCTATAACCTCTCTCTCTCTCTCTCTCTCTCTCTCTCTCTCTCTCCTATTAATCCAAACTGATATGCGTCACAGGCTGATGATCGATCGATATTCAAGAATCGGCCGAAGAAGTGCGTTGTAAGCCGGGTCTTTCGTGGATGAATTAAATTTCCTTCAGATTGTTCCAATGCGTCTCAGCTTGGTATCTGCTTTTCCTACAATTAGTACCACTTTAGATCACTTCAGAGGTAACTCTTACGTGTTTTACAGTTGTTGTTTACAGCGACTCATCACCAACAGCATAATCGAACAATAGCAAATTTCTTCGCCTCTTTATGTGTAATGCGTAAAATTTATTTACAATCGCTAGTCCATGCGCCAATCTCGATCCTCTGCACGCCCTTTTGCATTTCGCTACAGTCTTCCGGTAGTATGACGTTCCCATAGACAACGGCAACACCGTGAACAGCCTCATGGAGTTTCGGAACTTATCCACTTGGTCACTTTTACAGATTGTAAATAGCAACGACCGTGTAACACATACCCGAAGTACTCCCAAAATTACTTATACATCTGCCTATTTCGTCCACCTAAGAACGACGTGTCGAGTTCTGTCTACTAGTAATGCCTGAATCCATTTAGAAGTCTGGCCTAACACTTGATAATCTAGTATTTGTTCGCTAAACAACAGTGCGGAACTGTATAAAATCGTTTCCGGAAGCAAAGGAACAAAGCAGCTGTGCCGATAAGCACGGTTATACCTGCTGGGTGCTACTGGACTCATCCAGCCGAATATCCAACAAATCTTTGAGTACAGTCTCCTCCTATTAAACATTAATTTCACTCATGAGGATGTCAATAACTTGCTTCCCTTTCCATTTATAGTGAAAGGGCCAAATATCTCACGACATAAGCATCAAACGAAAAAACTACATAGAACGAAACTCGTCTAGCTTAAAGGGGGAAACCAGGTGGCGCTATGGTTGGCCCGCTAATGTCGCTGCCATAGGTCAAACGGATATCAACTGCGTTTTTTTAAAAACAGGAACCCCCATTTTTTATTACATATTCGTGTAGTACGTAAAGAAATATGAATATTTTAGTTGGGCCACTTCTTCAGGTTTGTGATAGATGGCGCTGTAATAGTCACAAACGTGTAAGTACGTGGCATCACGTAACATTCCGCCAGTGCGGACGGTATTTGCTTGTGTTGATGTATGGCTATTGTGATCAAAATGCCCAACGGGCGTGTGCTATGTATGCTGCTCGGTATCCTGGACGATATCATCCAAGTGTCCGGACCGTTCGCCTGATACTTAAGGAAACAGGAAGTGTACAGTCACATGTGAAACGTCAACCACGACCTGCAACAAATGATGATGTCCAAGTAGGTGTTTTAGCTGCTGTCGCCGCTAATCCGCACATCAGTAGCAGACAAATTGCGCGAGGATCGGGAATCTCAAAAACGTCGGTGTTGATAATGCTACATCAACATCGATTGCACCCGTACCATATTTCTATGCACCAGGAACTGCGTGGCGACGACTTCGAACGTCGCGTACAGTTCTGCCACTGGACACAAGAGAAATTAAGGTACGATGACAGTTTTTTTGCACGCGTTCTATTGAGCGACGAAGCGTCATTCACCAACAGCGGTAACGTAAACCGGCATAATATGCACTATTGGGCAACGTAAAATCCACGATGGCTGCGACAAGTGGAACATCAGCGACCTCGGCGGGTTAATGTATGGTGCGGCATTATGGGAGAAAGGATAATTGGCCCCCATTTTATCGATGGCAATCTAAATGGTGCAATGTATGCTAATTTCCTACGTAATGTTCTACCGATAATAATATAAGATGTTTCACTGCATGACAGAATGGCGATGTACTTCCAACATAATGGATGTCCAGCACATAGCTCGCGTGCGGTTGAAGCGGTATTGAATAGTATGTTTTATGACAGGTGGATTGGTCGTCGAAGCACGATACCAAGGCCCGCAAGTTCACCAGATATGACGTCCCCGGGTTTCTTTCTGTGGGGAAAGCTGAAGGATATTTGCCATCGTCATCCACCGACAACGCCTGAAAACATGCGTCAGCGCTTTGTCATGCATGTGCGAACATTACGGAAGGCGAACTACTCGCTGTTGAGACGAATGTCATTACACGTATTGCCAAATGCACTAAGGTTGACGGACATCATTTTGAGCATTTATTGCATTAATGTGGTATACACAGGTAATCACGCTGTAGCAGCATGCGTTCTCAAGTTCAAAAAGGTACATGTATCACATTGGAACAACCGAAATAAAATGTTCAAACGTACTTACGTTCAGTATTTTAATTTAAAAAAACCTACCTGTTACCAACTGTTCATCTAAAATTGTGAGCCATATGCCATATGTTTGTGACTATTAGAGCACCATCTATCACAAAGCGAAAAAAGTGGTCCAACTAAAACATTCATATTTCTTTAAGTACTACACGAATATGTAATAAAAAATTGGGGTTTGTATTTAAAAAAACGCAGTTGATATCCGTGAGCCGTGGTAAAATTTGCTGTTTGAAGAGCGCGCCGCAGCGCGTAGTGTGAAGCAGTAATCCTCCGTTTCTGGCGGTGGCGCCGCTGTGGCAATCGCAGCTTTGGAGTCTCCCTCTGCTGGAAAAGGGGAAAGGTTGCCTGTTCACGTGCATTTAGGGGGCGCTATAAGTTCGCCAGAGGCAGTTGGTCAGACGGAGCGAGTCTTCTCAGTTGGTCAGCCGGGTCGGTGTGGGGCAGTCAGTGTCTGTCTGTCTGTCTGTCTGTCGTCCTGAGTGCTAGTATGTCTGTCCTTTGGATCAAACTTTAAAGCCGGCAAAATGAGAGTCTTGCCACTCCGCCAGTAACAGATCTCAGCTAGTGGTCGCCCGGTCGGGGCTGAGTTCCTGCATCTGAGTCTGCGCGTTAGGCTGCCAGTCTGCTCGAGTTTCTTCAGGCAATGGGCATTGGCGGTTGGATCGATCGATCGGTTGTTCGGTCGCGCACTGGGACACAAGATGACTTGTTCGTCTTGAGCGTCGGGGCATGTGAGGTCGCCACGTCAGTCCAGTGGGCCGCACCGTATAGAGAGGGGTAGTGGCTTTGGGGCCGACGCGAGAGCATCAGGAGTCAACCCACGACATCGGTCTGGCCGGGGCGAGCTGCGACGCCGTGAGACGGGAGATCGGCGCGCCTTCCTGCGTCCGTTGAAGCGGCTGGCAGCGGACGGTTCGGGAGAGCGTTTTGGGGGTGCTGCCCCAGGTCTTCGCCAGAAATCGCAGTTTATTAGAAGTTAGGTGATTGGAGATATGTTGTTTCATTTACTTGTTAAATTCTACTTGTTTTCTTGGTCAGTCTCTCGTCCGCATTTGTTAGGCAGTTAGTGTCTGTCTGTCTGTCTGTCGGTCTGCCATACGTTAATAGCTGCCTCTGTCATGTTTGTCGGATTCGGTGTTAACGAATTTATTGCTTAAGGTGTAAAGGCCGAATTCCTGAAATATGTTTTTATCTTGCCTATCATCTTGAGAGCCGGTATATGTGTAATGTCGAGCATGTTTGCACATTTTATGTAAGGCTGCATTTCATGGGTTTTTATTTAAATGGTCATTTTAGTATATAAAGTTGCCACCCTTCCAACGCAAGAGTTTTCTTTTTAAAAACAAGTTCCACTTCCGGTGGCAAATAATTATTAATGTGAGTGTTTTGTACCATTTCCATCCCTCCTACGGGGTGCATAGTTTGTGTGAGTTATTAAAATTTTTAGTTTAAAGTGATCTGGTGTGTTGCAGATTTGCACCAGTGTAGTCTTTCAGAGGTTGTTGTGAGCGGTCGTGACTACGGCCGCGTTAAAAGGGAGCGGCAAGGTTCTCAGCCCGAAAGCTCAAACTACAAAAAAAAAAAATATTGAAAAAATTTGTTTTCATCAGTTACCCACGGGCAACTACTTCCACGCTCACATAGTGTGATTAAATGTGTTAATGTTCTTGATGAATCGCTAGTAAATAAAGTAAATTCTTAAGAAAAGGTTTTGAAAGTAAATCCACGGTTCAATCCGTTTGACCTATGGCAGCGCCATCTAGCGGGCCAACCATAGCACCATCTGGTTTCCTCCTTCAAGCTAGGCAAGTTTTGTTCTTAGTAGTTTTTTTGTTTGACGCTTATTTCGTGAGATATTTGGCCCGGTCACGATATATATATGACGACAGCAAACAGAAGAAAAAACATATATCGCAGTGCCTCCCCCGAGAAACAGGCAACGCCAGTGGACTACAGCTCTTAAAAACACTGCACATACAGCCACGCGCGGCATAAAAAAATCACAAACGAGCGGAATGGCGCGTTACCTCGACGCTGGCCGGCGTGTACTATACAAGGGAAGCCGCTCGCCTAACGCCGTTTCCATACTCCGGCCACATTATTTGTGGCTGCTGTTATGAATTAAAATGCCGCCATCGAGTCACCGGTCTCGAT
Organism: Schistocerca piceifrons; assembly: GCF_021461385.2. Classification (NCBI taxonomy): domain Eukaryota; kingdom Metazoa; phylum Arthropoda; class Insecta; order Orthoptera; family Acrididae; genus Schistocerca; species Schistocerca piceifrons. The sequence goes on along the minus strand of NC_060141.1, from coordinate 169,392,742 downwards.
AAATCAGGGACATCCGATACCGCACAGGTGACGTACCGCGGCATTTTAAACAATTGTCCGTGTAAATGTTTACAGCAAATAGCCTGATTCCGCGGAAAACGAGCGCCCAGCGGCACACACCAGCGACACAGCCCGCCGCCCCGCCACGTGCGCTAGCGCAATGAAAGCGGCCCTATGCACACACGTATGGGCGCGTACTTTCAAAACAACCGACACTTAAGTGTATAATTACAGACTGATGACATATTTCGAGACAACAGCTGCTCACAAAAGAATTTATAGCGTAATCGTCTACGTGATTCATTCGCCAAACACAGCCCATTTTAAATGATTCAATCGTCGGTTCTTGGTGAAACATCGTATATTGTACTAACTAAACGAAATACTTATTTAGCCTTGTTTCACGAACTTTACTTTTACTGTATGACCTACATTTCTAGCACACAACTGGTCCCAAAGATTAGAACCAAGCAAAGCTATACATGTTAACTTTTTAATCAACCGAGTCTTGACTTAAACTGTACACTTTATCTCTGTTGACAATTTTAACAAAATTAGCTAAGAATTTACAAAATTAATTAGGACAGCATTTAAAATAACTATGACGAAACATACACTAGAGTAGGGCTATGCACAGGAATATTATTCGTTTGTTATGTGAATGAAGTTGTATGGGTTGCAATATTGTCTACAAGAGGTAAATAATTTCGGTCAGTAATAAATGTAGGGACAAACAAATCTGATTCTTAATTTCTAAAACTGCTAGCAAAAATGTTCATAAGGAAGTGAGAGACTGACTTTCTTAAGACTGAACCACTGACAACACAAGCGAACTGCTACCGGTATGTCGATCATATTCTCTGCGTGTAGAAAGGTTTCACTTTGTAGCTCCACAAGTTCATAGAAAATATGAATCAATAGCAAACTAGCATAAAGATCAGTATGAAGTTATGGGGTTCCAACATTTGTTTCCTAGACATCAGCTTATAGATACAATATTGCAACCATAAATTTACCGAAAGGACTCTTTCTTTTAAAAATCCTACAAACATGCAGAATACCTCCACACGATCCATCATATCCTTTCTATCCCCTTGTCTAAAGATAATGACAAGGATCTCAGTACTATAAAAGATAGCCATAAATAACGAATTTGATTCCAACATTGACACAATTTTCAATAAAAAACTAAAGTAGTACGCCAGATCCCCCCTGGGAATACCGTGCACAGACCGAGAAGGAAACGGTGCAGTTTACCTTTCATAGGAAAAAATTCAAATAGGATAAGCAACACTTTATAAGCAAAGAGTTCTTCTGTGCTTTTTAACGTCCCCAAACAGTACGTAGATGTCTGTTCAGTTCATAAGATAAACAACCAGAAGTCACGAAAAGTGGGATTTGTAAGAGAATCTGCCAAGAGTGTTCGCGTTGCTTTGTTGCACAGACTGGGAGGTCAATCTGCAAAAGGCTCACAGAACACCACGGAAGTTGAAAATTAAAGAAGCCATATTAATCCTTCGCATATAAGTCCTACAAGTAGAGGGATAGGGTGCAAAGCTGACTCAGTGAGAAATTTTAGAAATTAAGAAACAGGCGTCTATATCCCAACATTTATTACTGAAGACTCAATTCAATTATTGGCCCCTTTTAGACAATTTTGCGACCCCTATATAGAAGAACATTGCTGCCTACATTCACATAACAAAAAAATTTCATTCCTCTGCACAGGTCTAGTCCAGTGTATGATGATCATAGTTATTGTAAATGCTGTCCTAACGAATTTTGCAAATTCATAGGTAATTTTGTCAAAAACGTCAACAGCGATAACTTTTATAGTTTAAGTCAACAATCGATAGATTACAAACCTGACATGTTTATCTTTCCTTATTTCTCATCTTTGGAGTCAGTTACGCACTAGAAGCTGGGCTTACAACCCAGAAACTGGGCCGTACAGTAATAATAAGTTTGTGAAATAAGTCTACAAAAGTGTTTCGTTTATTTAATACAATAGTCCTACTTACTGTACTGCTGTAAACCCAAAAATAGCAGCACGTAAAAAAATCCCGATGATCTCTAACGATGTTTATACTGGAATATTGCCGGAGCTTTTAAATGAAAAGTACCCTCCCGCCCGCGACAGCTGTTCTGTAACTACTTTATAAGGACCTGCTTCCCTCATAGCCGTAAATTATTCGCCATTGGAAAAGTTCAATAGACATAGAGTACGAGACAGTTGCACATATGCAGGTTGAAGCGTTTTATTAGACTGCTATTTAAGGGTTGATTTACAAATCCACATATATTCAATACAAAACTAACAGTATTACTTTTAATGCTCCACATTCACATACTATAATAAAAAAAGTTGAGATTGCAATAAAGACGACTGGTCTTCCTTATTAACACTTCCTAATGTGAAATGTTGAGTAGCCTGCTGTGCATATAACAAACGAGAAAAAAACATTAGTGCACCACCCAGAGCAGACTTCTGTTAAGACAAGATTCAAGATTAACTGTACACTGAACGGACAAAGTCAAATACCCCGCCAGCATATTTTTCTCAACTGAACTTGTAGCCGCACCTCGGAGCTGTTAAGAAAATTAACTATAGTGGAAGGATATCAGAATGTCACTGCCCCAGCTGAAAGGTCGCGCCTGGTGATCTAGAGGTAAAGTGTGTGCCTGGAAACAGAAAGGTCGTGGGATCGAATCCCAGTCGGACCACGGATTTTCAACCTAACATTAACCTCTCAATAGGATCAGGTTCGCCAGAAACGACACGTGGTTCGATTCCACTTTGAACAGTACGTCCCCTTTCCCTGTCTGGATAACCGGGTTAGGTCAGGGACACGCGAGTTGCCGAAGTGGCGACCAATAGAAAGATCTGCTACAGGCCACTGAGCCACACAAAATTTGTAATATTATTACCAGTAGAAAGAAGAAAAAGTCAAACATCTCCTTTCCTCAGTTACACGTTCTCTACAACCCGACATAAATACTGACACAAAAGAAATGTGTGTAAACTAACAAAACGTATCAAAGTACCGATAGATGTTAGAAGATCCAACGGCGATATAGCTCAACCCACAAATGCAAGCATACACAGTTAAGTTGGGTTGTCGGTATGGAGTATGGGGGCAAAGAAGCAGACTCCAAGTATCAGGCCATTACACGCTTAACACCACTCCACAGGCTGAAACAAAATGCAGGAAAACTAAAAACTCAGTTACGAAGTCAAGGTTTTTCAAATGATGTTCAAAATGAGAGTCTATTATTGTAACCGCTACGTGCACGACAGAACATAACAATACAAACAATTAATACTCCTCAGTCGCATCGAAAAAAAAAAATATAAAAAAACCTGAAACTAACAGGCAAAGAAATCTCAACAACAGAAGTCGCAGGCAAAATCATGAAGCGACATGTCGCACACAACGAACTGAAAGGGCAAAGATTACGCAACACGACGTCAAAATATAGTAAACAGATCTATAAAACAGACGAAACGACAGCTAGAGCCCAATGTTTTGTGAGACTCAAATAAAACCAGAATCAGCAAAAACATGGCGTTTCCACAGATGACAAATAGTACACGAAAGTATTTGCCTTAGCGATTACTAAGGCGATCATGCTTTCTTATCTGTATCCACCTTGATGCAAAATCAAGCTACTATAATGCATATAAAAGTCTGGATGCAGCAAGAGAGGTTTGACCTTCACGATAATGAATGACTTAGACCGTATATAACTCCTATAAATTCACATGCCTTGGCAACAGATAAATCTAACTGGAGAACAAACAGGTTAGACTCGTTTGGCTGGTTATGCGTGCAGTTGTTTGTTTTATATATTGCAATGACTTGGAACGAGTTAGTTTGCAGACTGCTTAGCACAGTGCGTATTTAAATACTGTATTTGCTGATTCTCATGTGATTATACACGTGATATTAAGTAGGTAAACATATTTTGCCTAGCAACAGTGTTAAGAATGCAATTCTTTTGTAAGTACAAGAGAAGTAGTGGCTCAAAGAAATTTCTTTTTACCATGTTTTCGAACTAAGCTTTTTCATATTAAGGAACCGTATACCACCGGATCAGGGCAAAAATTTTGATGGCTGCAGCATTCATCATTTCCCTCTGATCTAAAGACAGCTCTAATGGAGTAACTGAAGTTTTTTTTTTTCTCTGTCTCTCTCTTTTGGTATTGAACGTAGGAGCACAATTATTCCCTCTGAACTGTGACCACTTACTGCAAAAATCCCAAGATTATGCAGTTTGGTACAATGGGTAGATTACATTTACACTTTACGATTGTTTGAAGATTATTGTGGACGAGTACCGCATACCAACCCACCGCACACTTTGGTGCAACGGAATCTTCCTTCCACAAGACAAGCTATCGCAGAAGATAATAACATAAAACAACAGCAGGGAAAGAAATCGATGTAGGGTTGCGAACGGATACTCGAAATTAACTGCTCCCGAACGATAAGAAATGAGGAGAATCTCCACAGAATCGCAAGTAACGGAATGGACACATGTTAAGACAACAGGAAACAATTTACACGGTCCTGCTTGACCACGATATTACTGCACTCGGCCTCGCGTGGCTGTTATCGGAGACACGCGGTGACGTTCCAGTAAACAAGTACAGTGGTGACCGAGGACAACTCATCGTGCATATACCTACAAGTGCTCCAGCGTCTTCCCATGAAATACAGTGATAAAAACTCTCGATAAGCCGAACCGACGCGCACTCACTCCCAGGTGCAATAATACTGTGGTCTACTAATATTAGAAGGAGCCGTAGAGGGCAAAAATTATAGGGGAAGACAGATACTGGAATACGTACAAAAAGAATCAAGAAGGTTGAGCGTAGGTGTTAATATGAGATAAAGTGTTATCATAGGAGATGAAGTCATGGCAGATTGTATCAAACTAGTCAGAAGGCTGGTTACAAAAAATGCATAAGTTTCTGAATTGAATTAAACTATGTTAGCAAAAGTATCCGGACACCTGACTGAAAATGACTTAAAAGTTCGTGGCGCCCTCCATCGATAATGCTGGAATTCAATATGGTGTTTGCCCACCCTTAGCCTTGATGACAGCTTCCACTCTCGGAGGCATATTTTCAATCAGGTGCTGGAAGGTTTCCTGGGGAATGGCAGCCCATTCTTCACGGAGTGCACAACTGAGGAGAGGTATCGATGTCGGTGGGTGAGGACTGGCACGAAGTCGGCGTTCCAAAACATACCCAAGATGTTCTATAGGATTCAGCTCAGGACTCTGTGCAGGCCAATCCGTTACAGGGATTTTATTGTCGTGTAACCACTCCACCACAGGCCGTGAATTATGAACAAGTGCTCAACTGCCTTCCCCGAATTGTTCTTCAACAGTGGGAAGCAAAAAGGTGCTTAAAACATCAATATAGGGCTGTGCTGTGATAGTGCCACGCAAAAGAACAAGTGGTGCAAGCCCCCTCCATGAAAACCACGACCACACCATAACACCACCGCCACCGAATTCTACTGTTGGCACTACACACGCTGGCAGATGACGTTCACCGGGCATTCGCCATACCCACACCCTGCCATCGGATTGCCACATTGTGTAACGTGATTCGTCAGTGCACACGACGTTTTTGCACTGTTCAATTGTCCAATGTTTACGCTCCTTAGACCAAGTTGTGTCGTTTGGCATTTACCGGCGTGATGTGTGCCTTATGAGCCGCCACTCGACCATGAAATCTAAATTTTCTCGCCTCCCGCCTAACTCTCATAGTACTTGCAGTGGATCCCGATGCATTTGGAATTTCTGTGTGATGGTCTGCTTATTACATATTACGACCCTCTTCAACTGTCGGCGGTCTCTGTCAGTCAACAGACGAGGTCGGCTTCTACGCTACACTATCACATCACAAACAGTGGACCTAGGGATGTTTAGGAGTGTGGAAATCTCGCGTACAGACCTCTGATACAAGTGACACCAAATCGCCTGACCACATTCGAAGTCCGTGAGTTCCGCGGAGCGCCCCATTCTGCTCTTTCAAGATGTCTAATGACTACTGAGGTCACTGATATGGAGTACATGGCAGTAGTTGGCAGCACAATGCACCTAAAACGAAAACCGTATGTTTTTGGGGGTGTCCGGATACTTCTGATCACATAGCGTATTTAAGAAGTTGCATAATGTGTGTATTTTAAAATAAATTCTTGCCACTGTGTAAACCTACATAAAATCAGAATCTTTCATTATGCGATTAGCTAGCAACACGGTCGGTATTTCAGATTTATGGGTGGGAGCGTGGGGGGGGGGGGGGATATTTCTGTATACAGGAAATGTAACAAGCCTCAATATTTTTTAATAGGAAATTCGATTAAACTTTCTTTCCACAGTCACTTTCAATGAAACTTCTTTATTCACAATATCACTTTCGGAACTAACGATAAAAATATCACCAAGAAAAAATTCCGTAATCAACTTAGACAATATACGACAATCTTAACAACTTCACTAGGTCTGAAACCAGTGAGTAGAGTGATTCACTAAATGTGGCTGTGGAGTGAAACTGTCATCAAACATCCCTCACTACAATAGACGGGGGGGGGCTACAAAGACTCATGAAAAAGAGGTTAAACTTGAAATCCCCATTGAACCGCTCTCTCATTACAGTCGTCACTTGGAGACAGTCGATCGGATGACCGCTGTTGAAGCCTGTGCGCCTGCCACTCTTCGCGTCATCGCTGGATACAGACGAGGCTCGGCAGCAGAACGCCCCGTCTCTCCTAGAATAAAACCCGTAAAAATGCATCTGTTCGGCCATTGTCCACGTAACTTCCCATGGGTGCGACGCACAATTACTGTGACATGAAAAGCAATTTCCTGTTCTGACTAAAATAATTTTGACAATCGCGACCGTTCTAATTGAGTGTGTTACAAACTTAATTCACGATAAATTGGAAATATTAACATATGTCGGTCCATTCTGAACGGCGCCGCGCGGTATGAGCCGGTTCGATGCTTAATTAATTAGAAAGATGTTGCCAAATGTTTGCCGCGCAGCGTCCCCCGCCCCCCTCCCCCAGTCGCACTCACACTCACCATATTCGTTCGGCGCGCCTCTTGCTCGACAGGATTTCTCTGCAGACTTTCAGCCATCGTCGCCAATTTGGAACAAACGATAACTTATCTCATTATGGCTTCTACCGATTCATCTTCCAACAACAGTCGTGAAATTTCTCAAAAAATGTCCTTTCTTCCGTCACACATGCGAACATCCATTTTCAAATCAACATGTACATATTGTTATGCACGATCAAAAATCTGTACATACGACTATCAGAATAAAACACGCTTCTGGTAGCGTCTCACCTCAGGGTTTTTGTGAGGTCAAAATCACTTACTTGCAAGTCACATGATGAAAATCAGATTCTCACTTTTTGGGGCGCGATACAGATTTTAAAAAATATATATTTAGTAAATAGCGTGAAAGCGTCACGGAGGTGGTCATCCAACACCAGCAGCAGATGCTACTTCTGAGGCGTTGTCCATCATAGTGTGGTTTACTGTCAAAATTTAGACAGCGTACATCCCAGGATGATATAGTGTTTCCACTTATGTGTATTCCACGAAAAGACCATGAACGTAAGATTTAAGAGATTCGAGCTTACAATGAGGCATACCAGCAATCGTTCTTCCTGCGAACTATTCGCGACGAGAACAAGAAATTGGGGTGGGGGTGGGGGTTTGGGGGTTGTGACAGTGGTACACAACGTATCCTCTGCCATACGCCGTAAGGTGGCTTGCAGAGTTTACATCCATCTGTTGTACAGTTATGGAACATTTTTTATGCTCAAGAATTATGACCTATCTGGAAAATGAACATCTCCTCTATGAAAATCAACATAGATTCTGCAAACAGAGATCCTACGAAATGATCCATGAGGTCCACCGCGCAGTGGACAACGGCGCTCAGGTCGATGCCGTGTTCCTTGATTTCAGTAAGACATTTGACACTGTCCCAGACTGCCGTCTAATGAAAAATACGAGCTTATTGGAGGAGACCTGCGATTGGATTCAAGACTTTCTTGCAGATAGAGCTCAACAAGACGATCTTGAGATGAGGTCCCATACTCTGAGGAGCGTAGGGGACGATGCGGGAGACCCGCACCGCCGACTAGGCAAGGTCCTAGTGGAGGTGGTTTGCCATTGCCACCCTCCGACCGTAATGGGGATGAACGATGATGATGATGATGATGATGATGATGATGATGATGAAGACGACACAATACCCAGTCATCTCGAAGCAAGAAAAATCTCTGACCCCGCCGGGAATCGAACCGCAAGACCACGATCTTAACGGAACTAAATCGACAGATGCAAAGATAATATCCAGAGTACCACAGGAAAGTGTGACAGGACCGTTACTGTTTTCAGTATATATAAATGGTCAAGCAGAAAGCGTCGGAAGCTCTTTAAGGCTATTCGCAGGTGATGCAGTTGTCTATACCAAAGTAACAACGCCAGAAAATAGTAAGAATTTCAACGCCAGAAGATAGTAAGAATTTGCAGAACGACGCGCAGAGAAATGATGAATGGTGCAGACTCAGGCAATTGACCCTGAACGTAAATACATGTAACATATTGCGCATACATAGGAAAAGAAATCCACTGCTGTACATCTACACTATTGATGACAAACACCTGGAGACAGCGTTGCCGTAAAATATCTAGGCGTAACTATCCAGAGCGACCCCAAATAGAATGACCATATAAAACAGATAGTGGGAGAAGCAGACACCAGACTCAGATTCATCGGAAGAATCTTAAGGAAATGTAGCTCGCCCAAGAAAGAAGTGGCTTATAAGGCGCTTGTTCGCCCTATTCTTGAGTATTGTTCATCTATCTGGGATCCCTATCAGGTAGGGCTGATAGGGACCACGAATAGAAAATTCGAGAAATTAGAGCCAATACAGAGGCTTATCTACAGTCATTCTTCCCACACACTATTCGCGAGTGGAACAGGGTTGGAGGGATTAGATAGTGGTACCGAAAGTACCCTCCGCCACGCACCATTAGGTGGCCTGCGGAGTATGATGTAGACGTAGATGCAGATGCAAAACTAACCTAATGCCCGAGACAGGATTCGAACCTGCGACCGTAGCATCAGCGCGGTTCCGGACTGAAGCGCCTAGAACTGCTCGGTCACAGCGGCCGGCCAGGGCTTTTGGCTATTTTGTGGACCAGTGGCTCGATAACGAACGTACGCGAAGACACATGGAGAATTGTGGAATTGCAGTGGAAGACGTCATCGCTCTAATAAGGAGGATGGAATAGAAGAATAAATACGTTAACATCGAAAGCGCATCCGAATGTTTACTCATCAGAGAAAAATCTTCGCGAAGATACAGAGTACCACGGCCACCAGTCAGACCGACCAATTTTGAACTTTGATGGGAAAAGAAGAAAAAGTCAGCAATGAAGACTGACGAAACGATTGCAAAGGCTTTAAAGAAACTGATGGGAACTTAAAATCATTCCTGACTTGTGTGGCCTATGCCCAGAAGTTACAATCACGAAGAAAAGTCAGAATCATTGAAAAATTTGTAAATACTAAAATGTAGTTTAATATAATTAATAATAGCAAATCAGAGTCCCGTTAATTACGGGAATCACATGATCTGTGCGTACACATTTAATGCCGCATGCCTCTATAAACCTACCAACAAACTATCTGATCCCTGATACGCACAATCAGTGAAGTATTTCGTTTCAAAGACTGGCAAACAAGCTATTGAGCAGGCAATCGTAATGTTTTGGCTCGTCAATGTACGGCAGCAGTCCTTACAGGGAGACTCCACCCAAAAATGTAACTTTTCTTCCACTTTGTCGATGGCAACCGAATTTTAAAATTGTGTCTATTATGTAAAGCCAAATCTTGAAGTCCATAACTTCACTGGTTTTCGAGTTCTGAATTTTTAATATGATTTTACTGGCATTCTAGAAAACCAAATTTTGGTATTCGCACAACAATTTTCACATACCAGATATTGTGGGTAGATTCACAAGAGGCAGTTCAACGGTTCTGTGCATTCTTCTTATGAGAAATTAATAATTTGTTTCAGTTTTTATTTCAAATTTAGGCTTAAATTTTCATTAATTACCAGTACATAAACGTAATGATAAAATAATAAATATTTTAGATAATATTAAAGCATACAAATATGCGAAAACATCAAGACTACTTCCAGCAAAAATTTAATTCAGATTCGTTAATATTTATGATAAAAATCTTGGCACTAAGCTTATAAAAGCAAACTTATGGTAAAATGGATTTTACCATTATACCAAAACAATGTATGTTACTACAGGACCCATACCTATTAAAATTCACCGGCGACATGATGTTTTCCCTTCCTGCCTAAATGAGGCCTCCTCTTGGTAACTGCAAGATCAGAGTATCCTTTTTCTTGAAATTTCTGAATGAAAATCTACTCACAGTCTTCTTGAGGAGGTGCAGTGGTAGGGATATCTCATTGTAAGCCAACGCCAACTTCCTTGGAGCTTGTTGATTGTGCTGAACAGAAATTCAGTGTATTATCTAAATATGTATTTACACAATCAACAGTCAAAGAACGACTGACTTAACAGTTTCGCTTTAGTTTTCCTGGTAATCTTGTAACTTGTTTTTCCTAATTTGAGTTTTTGCCAAATTCGGAAAAAAAAGAAAACGGATGTTTACGAGTAGAGTCTCCCCTTAAAATGGAGGGTAGCTATTTTTAAGAGGATGAAGCACGATGCTTGGGTTACGAACTTCAAAGCGGTCAGACACATCAACATCAACGAATCAGTGCAAGATGCCTTGTCTATAGGTTTACTGTCTGCTTTGGTGTCTTGTTTTATAAATGAGCTTCAGTACTTTGAAGGCAGCGAAAAAGTTCAGTTTACAGAAACATTACAATAGACTCTACGCAAAGGATTATGCCAGCTTGGAAGACGAGCAGCGAGCAGCCCGATATGACTGAAGAAAGTATTCATCATATGGTAGCACAGAAATAAACGTCTCAATAATTTTCATTATGAAAATAAATTTTTGTTTTCAGGAGGAGCACTCAACGAATGAATCTGCGGGTAGATCCAGTTACCATACAGCTTTTCGGCTCGGAAAAGGTTGCGCAGTTTCTCCGATTTTCGAGTTATGTTGATAGTGTGGAAACTCGGCTACAGCTAGAACGTTTAAACCTACTGTGAGTCGTTTGCGGGATTACATTCATAGCAAAATTAGAGTCGAAGAGTTCAGTTTCTTTAATATATATTTTCACGGCTTTACAAGTCTGCAGCTACGATCACTTTATGATTAGACTTACTTGTACAAGCTGCTTTTTTACGCAATGAAGAGAATGAAATCCACACAGAAGCCCACTGGCAGACTTGAACTTAAGAGCTTAGGTTTGAATTATCATTACGCGGTACATGGTTGCTCTCTGCTGTGCTGAACTGCTGGACTTCTTAGTACGCCTGTACCTATGAAAAGCCCGTTAGCCCGGCAAGAACCCCATACTCCGTGAAAATGTCATTCCGTGCACGTGTTCCAAGCCCGACAGTACTTAACTCTCATCATTCATCCGCTTTACGGTATCGAACGAACAAAAAAAACAAGTTTTCCTTTTGAGCAAATTTCCATGTAAAAAGCCGAATCAATGGTCACAAATAATGTACAATATTTTTGCTAAACTCCGTTCTGGAACAGTGTACTTTTGTACTTTTGCAAAACTTTGAAAGCAATACGAGAAATCAAATAAAAACATTCTTTACGTTATTTACTGTAACTCCCCATTTTAAGAATCGAATTATCAAAAAACAGAATATGTGCGGGTGAACTACTCAAAAAACCAGACAAACCATAATCAACGTCGGACATTTCAATCTGTGTCGAGTATACTACGCAATGGAGCACAACACACTATCATGTTGAAATATAACACAACTGGCTAGACAAATGAAATTAAGACATCATTTCAAATGGTGTGCTCTGTGGTCGAATAGTGGACGAAATGTTCGATTTAATCTGCTTTACGTTTCTTATAATGCGAACATTCCCTTTGAAATTGAGAGAATAGCGTGTTGTACAACTATTTCGCGTAGTTCAATCACTCCCCATAGTCAAACTTTATTCACAGTCTAAGATTCTTCTATAAAGCTCTTCTCACAAGCGATGAAAGATGAAAACACCATTTGCGACGAAATTTAGTTTCTTTCGTCACTTTTTTACATGTACGTTAACAAGTGATTGCGTACCAAGAATACCACATTTCACAGCACTGATGTTACAGAAAATTAGCCACACGTAGAGGAAAGCACCTACGATCGACCACACTTCCTGAAATTTGTTCTACGCTTTGTGTTCATCGACGCATTTGGCTATTTCCGGGAAGAATAATAATTTGTTGTGTCTAAAGTTACCAACAGACAGTAATGCTCTAAATTACAGAATTTTGGCACCATCTTTATTCCCGTATTATATACGTAAATACTACACAATATCATTTTCCCAGCCTTTTCCAGAAGTCTCTATGATCACTACGTATCATCACCACAGTGGCACAGTTCTGCTCCTACAAATCATCATCCGGTTGCGAATACTTGCGCTGTGCAGCACACTAGATCTAATGGATTTCTTCAATTTCCAGTGTCCAATAATAAGGCAAAATCTGCGATTGCGGAGAACGGAAGGCACGATAAGCGCCGTCAGAAGCGATTGCAACGGCCGGTTTTGGTAAAAAGGGGCTGAAGTGAATATGACAATCCGAAAGACGTTAAGAATGGATGAGCTGTTGTGGAGCGTGAGGGAATGCTTCAGCATCTACTGCAGCCGGAACAAAACTGACAGGCGACATCTAGATAAACTTCCCAATTTCCCGGTAAATTTTCCAAACAAAAGAAATGTGCCGTTACTCTCTCTCTTATCGTCATCTAGCAGCGTCACTGTTTTGCATAACAACAGATACCGACTTCCGGCGCCGCCACTTTCCGATAGAAATCAAGCAATATCCTTTGGTTACAATGATTTGCATCAACAAAATCCTTCCGCAGCAAAACATCACGAATGTGAGGTGCAAAATAGACACAGTTTTGAATCGGTAAAATATAAATGTGTTAAATGTTTCTTCTTTCTCTCCTCAACGCATTGTCCCTACTAATTCCTTCAAAAATGGTTCAAATGGCTCTGAGCACTTATGGTCATCAGTCCCCTGGAACTTAGAACTACTTAAACCTAACTAACCTAAGGACATCACACAACACCCAGTTATCACGAGGCAGAGAAAATCCCTGACCCCGCCGGGAACTAATTCCTTTCCAAGTATGCATCTTTGAGCTGCTTTCATTTTACACACTAAACTGTACTTGCAAAAAATTACATATCAGATCTGGCGGCAAGGGACATTCTCCGTCTAAGACGCAACGAGAGTAAAAAAACAGAGACAAGATACGAGGCACGTACTGCATAATCGAATGTTATCAAAATGGTTCAAATGGCTCTGAGCACTATGGGACTTAACATCTGAGGTCATCAGTCCCCTAGAACTTAGAACTACTTAAACCTAACTAACCTAAGAACATCACACACATCCATGCCCGAGGCAGGATTCGAACCTGCGACCGTAGCGGTCGCGCGGTTCCAGGCTGAAGCGCCTAGAACCGCTCGGCCACCACACCGGCCGGCTCGAATGTTATTCGTTCCGATATTCCTTTATTGCAATCTCAAGAACCTACCGTAAGGTAACACTAGAGAAATTCGAGCAAATACACAGCCTCACAAACAGACGCTCGTAACGCGCAACATCAGTGACTGGAACAGGGAAAAGGACAGATTTCATAACTGTACACAATGTGCTAACCGCGACAAGCCGTAAGGTGTCTTAATCATTATAAATGCACACGGTACGAAAGTACAATGTTCCCTGAGCGTTTATGGTAATCCACTGGTTGAAATTTTAGGGATCGTATGCGGTTTCCTTTTCTCTAACAGTCCAGCAAGATACGGAGGACAGTTTCTGTGACATTTGGGAAGTAGCAGAGTGGTACTGACAGTATTTAAGCTATAGGGCGACTGTGAGTCTTGCCTGGATAGATCAGTCGGCAAGAACATTAGCTCTGAGTTCGAGTCCCAACACGTCATTTGCCTGACAGTTTCATTAACATGTTTATGAAAATAACTAAAGAACCACGACCCGTTAGTGGACAATTTCATGATATATTTACGAGGACCATGCCAACCTCGCAAAACGGCGTATAGATGATTACGCAGACAGACAACTCTGTACCACAGTTGCTATTAAGGTGGGCTGAAAACCTCTTGCTGTGAATATGCAAAGGCCACAAAAAAACAGTATATCTACCTAATTAGTGTTCATTTATGTCACAAATATTAATTTTATTTAACAAATATAAATAAAACAATACATTATGTACACTATCTAGTGTTAAACGTGACACAACACTACCTCCAAATTTACTTTGATGTTGTTACTGTTCATTACGGAAAAAGTTTGTTCACAAATATACGCTCCAGTCACATTAGTGCGACCGCCGCCTATGTTCGACTCAACGAGCAATAATTACTCAGAGGGCGAGTGACAGTACTAGCAGTGGGGTGCATATATAGAGCGCATACGGGAACGCGGAAAACAGTACAGTCGTTGTAATTCGGAAACAAAGCGATTTATCTGACGTCCAAACGGGCATAATCGTTCGCTTTCTCGGTAAGGGTGGAAGCATTTACGGAATACCTAAATCTGTAAACTGTTTGCATGCCGCTGAGGTTGAATTATACCGAGCATGGCGAAATGGCGCCGAGGCAAATGTGGTGCACCACGAGTCATAGATGACAGTGGTCAGCGACGGTTGCGTAGATGTGTACGGGCAAACAGACGTGCAAAAGTGCTAAGCAACTGTCCGACCAAACGAACCAGGGGGCTACCAACGGTGTCTTCTCAACAACTGTTCAGCGAATGTCGCTGCGTATAGGATTCCGAAGCAGGCGCCTGGTTCGTGCAGCCATGCTGCCTGCTGCCCATCGGCGATGAAGGCTGGAATTTGCACGCCAATACCGCAACTGGACTTCCACTGAGTGCCGATATATGACTTTCTCAGATGAATTACGTTTTTATACTCCATCGCACATGTGGCCGTTGGCGTGTACGGCGGGAAACGTCTGAAAATAAAACACAGTGCAACCACGAGGGAGCGTTATGGTCTGGGGGAATGTCTTCGTGGCATCTCTGGATCATCTCGTCATTTTGGAAGGCAGAGTGGATCAACACAAGTATTCTTTTCTCCTTGGCGACCATGACCACCCGTTCATGCAGTTAGTTTTTCCGCGGCACGGCAGCGTCTACCAACAGGACAATGGAACGTGCGACACAGCTGGCAGTGTATACGCGTGCCTCGAATAGCACCAGAATGAATCTACTATGCACCCTTGGCCATCAAACTCCCCGGATTTACCCCAGTCTAGAATCCATGGGCTCACCTCAATCGCGCTATTCGCGCCACGGATCCTCAACCGAGAAACCTGTCGCAGCTGCCCCCGGCACGAGAGTCGGCGTGGATCCACGTCCCTGTCGGTATCCTCCCTCGTGCATGTGTCATACTGCAAAAAGTGGTTATTCATGCTCTCGATAGTTGATCACACTAATGTGCAGTCCACTGAGGCGCTAGTACAAAAAACAAAGAAAAGAAAATAAATTACAAAAACGAACGGTGAGGAGCGGGACGCCATAAGATCAATGGCGGACCGCATGCGACCCGTGGGCCAAAACAGAACGAGGAAAAAATGACTGCCTATATGCCTCTGTACGAGCCCTAATCTCTCTAATCTTATCTTTGTAGTCTTTCCGCGAAATGTAAGTTGGCGGCAGTAAAATTGTACTGTAGCCAGACTCAAATGCTGGTTCTCTAAATTTCCTCAGTAGAGATTCACGAAAAGAATGCCTCCTTTCCTCCAGAGACTCCCATCCGAGCTCCTGAAGCATTTCCGTAACACTCGCGTGATGATCAACCCTACCGGTAACAAATCTAGCAGCCCGCCTCTGAATTGCTTCTATGTCCTCCCTGAATCCGACCTGATAGGGATCCCAAACGCTCGAGCAGTACTCTAGAATAGGTCGTATTAGTGTTTTATAAGTGGTCTCCTATACAGATGAACCACATCTTCCCAAAATTCTACCACTGAACCGAAGACGACTATTCGCCTTCCCCACAACTGCCATCACGTGCTTGTCCCACTTCATATCGCTCTGCAATGTTACGCCCAAATATTTAATCGACGTGACTGTGTCAAGCGCTACACTACTAATGGAGTATTCAAACATTACGGGATTCTTTTTCCTATTCATCTGCATTAATTTACATTTATCTATATTTAGAGATAGCAGCCATTCTTTACACCAGTCACAAATCCTGTCCAAATCATCTTGTATCCTCCTACAGTCACTCAAAGACGACACTTTCCCGTACACCACAACATCATCAGCAAACAGCCGCACATTGCTATCCACCCTATCCAAAAGATCATTTATGTAGATAGAAAACAACAGCGGACCTACCACACTTCCCTGGGGCACTTCAGATGATACCCTCACCTCCGATGAACACTCAACGTCGAAGACAACGTACTGGGTTCTATTACTTAAGAAGTCTCACATATTTGGGAACCAATCCCATATGCTGGTACCTTAGTTAGGAGTCTGCAGTGGGGCACCGAGTCAAACGCTTTCCGGAAGTCAGGAATATGGCATCCGTCTGATACCCTTCATCTATAGTTCGCAAGATATCATGTGAAAAAAGGGCGAGTTGCGTTTCGCAGGAGCGATGCTTTCTAAAGCAGTGCTGATGCATGGACAGCAACTTCTCTGCCTCAAGGAAATTCATTATATTCGAACTGAGAATATGTTCGAGAATCCTGCAACAAACCGATGTTAAGGTTATTGGTCTGTAATTTTGAGGATCCGTCCTTCTACCCTTCTTATAAACAGGTGTCACCTGCGCTATTTTCCAGTCGCTCGGGACTTTACGTTGGGCAAGAGATTCGCAATAAATGCAAGCTAAGTAAGGAGCCAATACAGTAGAGTACTCGCTGTAAAACCGAATTGGAATCCCATCAGGACCTGGCGCTGTAATTTGTTTTTCACTGAGACTCACACCGCTTTACAATTTCTTCAACAATATAACGTCCCTCAGTTGCAAGAAAAGCCTCGAATGCAAATTGTAAGTCCTGAAGATTAAGTCTTTGCTTCGAAAAACTTTTACGTGAAACAGAAAAATTAGAGACAGTTGACGGACTTCTATTCACAGAATATGTAGGCTCCTCTGGAGAGTGATGCCACCATTCCATTCTCATTTTTTGCAAGTCGTAGCTCTTGCGTGCTTCTTTCGCGGTGTGACAATGCTCGCAACTGGCTACTCGCCGACAACGACCTCGTGTCGTCCTGACGTGTCCCTTCCATCTCGCAACGGCGACGCGGCTCAGCAAGGTGCGACTTCCGGCGGCGCGTGCACACGGAGAATAAATAGCGGGAGGTCGTTATTGATGGCACAGCCGCGATACAGAGCGAGCGCGCGGGCGGGCTGTTTGCGCTGGGCGTGTCAACAGGCGCATTATCGCGGCAAACAATTTCTTTAAGTAAGCCAACTTATTAACGCGACGAATGGCCGCGCGGCACGGCACAGCACGTCACGTCGCGTCGCGTCGCGTCACGACGCGGCATGCGACGCCAGCCGATGGTTGGCGAGGCGGGCCGTCTCGTGTTTCGCCGCGTCGCGCGGCGCGTCCCGCCCGCCCGTCGCGTCGACTTGGCGCGCTGCTCAGTTGACGGCAGCCATCCATCAGGCTGCAGCTCGCTGTCCACAGCACTTACTCCTCAGAGCTGTCCGCGGGCCTACAGCTGGGCCAACGGCAAGATTCTCTATGCAGAAGGGACGTTCGCACTGCACGAGCGCCACATCACTACAGTCCGTTCACCATTACTTGACAGTTGACGTCCGTCACTTGCAGCTGCCGGCTGCCGCTCGGTTACAGGCGACGCACACAAAGACGGCGGGTCATTTCACAAATGCTGTTAATGTGTAACGCGGAGCAATGCTGGAAGCGGCTCTGTTGACAGCTGATTGTAACTGACCAATGACCGAAGTGTGGAAGACGACGGATTTTCTAGCCCTCAATTTACACTCACGTCCTAACCTAAACGCGATCTCCTGATCCGCAATGTAGCTAAGAAAACGGCGATCAGCAATCTGCAGCAGAACTAGAACCACGATACCTGTGGCGTTTAAGGTTAACCTCTACGAGCAAATGCAAGTCAGAAAAATTTCATAATACCAGGTGATCAAAAAGTCAGTATAAACCTGAAAACTTAATAAACCACGGAATAATGTAGATAGAGAGGTAAAAATTGACACACATGCTTGGAATGACATGGGGTTTTATTAGAACAAAAAAAAAAATATTGGTAGACGCGTGAAAGATGTCTTGCGCGCGTCGTTTGGTGATGATCGTGTGCTCAGCCGCCACTTTTGTCATGCTTGGCCTCCCAGGTCCCCAGACCTCAGTCCGTGCGATTATTGGCTTTGGGGTTACCTGAAGTCGCAAGTGTATCGTAGTCGACCGACATCTCTAGGGATGCTGAAAGACAACATCCGACGCCAGTGCCTCACCATAACTCCGGACATGCTTCACAGTGCTGTTCACAACATTATTCCTCGACTACAGCTATTGTTGAGGAATGATGGTGGGCATACTGAGCATTTCCTGTAAACAACATCATCTTTGCTTTGTCTTACTTTGTTATGCTAATTATTGCTACTCTGATCAGAAGAAGCGCCATCTGTCTGACATCTTTTGAACTTTTGTATTTTTTTGGTTCTAATAAAACCCCATGTCAATCCAAGCATCTGTGTCAATTTGTACCATGCTATCTACATTATTCCGTGATTTATTCAGTTTTCAAATTTATACTGACTTTTTGATCACCCGGTATGTGTGTTTGCATAGTCATCTTCCGCAGCCAAATTTCAGTTTTAGTGGTAAACGTAAAACTGCGATTTCTCCTTGTCACTGATTACCTGAAACTATCCTCACACTGGCTACATGGAATACTGCGTTCTAATCGATCAGCAGTCCTGTTTGGTACTTGGTTGCAGATTACAGGCGACCCAGGTAGATTCCAGACGAGGAATGAATGACATGAAGAAAAAAAAAGCAACTAAAAAGGTCCTGATGATGAAAATATTGCGGCAAATTATTAGAAATAAAAAACTTACATTTAAAGCAATGAACTGAACACAAATGATAGTCTTTTGATTAACTTTTGAAAAATAAAAATTCGCTACATTTGGCGAGATTCGAACCTTTGGCTTTCTAAACGTCAAGTTCATGCGCTAACCACTACGCTATACCTTTCCACTGCAACAGGCTGTTGTATTTATCACTTTGACAGCTAAGTCGCCAAGATCAACTCAGAGCCTTCAAAAATTCGGCTTCACGCACTGTCGTGTGAAGCTTATCCAATGTAAGCCGATCTCTGTAATTATAATAACTGTATAAATGACTCCGAACAATGCAGTAGTGTTTGGTTAGTGCAGTGTGTGAAACGTGTGTATTCCGTTAGCGTCGTCGTATGTGTTGTTATTCGTGTAGTAATCAAGTGTGATGAAATACGAAATAAAACGACCAGACCCACGACTTGGGATCCAAACACATCAAGAAACAAAGCTGTACAAAGGATTGGAAGTCAACTAATTGTTGGGGCAGATTGACAACGGCGAAAGGTTCGAGCGTGATGTTGAGCGCTCTGACTGGAGGAAACCAGCTACCATGCGTGAAGTGTCAACAATCAATTTTAATCGGGCTAGAGTTTAGTACCTTATTCAGCGAACTATTTAAACAACAAGGCGATAATTTATTGCAACAGCTAACTGAAACTTCGCGGGGAGGCGACGCGAACACACTGGGAATGACATTAGCCTGGGTTTGTTCATCATGTTCAGCTATAGATTTCAGTAGTAGAGGATCATCAGGTAGACGATGCTCGTTTAGTTTTGACGCTTCTGTCTACTTCTGGTCAGCGAGTCCCTGTGTTCTACGTCTTCCACTAAAATCCGCAAGCCGTGTTATGATGTGTGATAGGAATTAGTTAACTCACTACTGTCATCCCCTCCCCATTTCCGGTTCCATTTAAGAATGGAGCGCGGCAAGATCGATTCTTGGTAACCCAGAATGTCCGCTTGAATCTCTCTAATCTCACTTTCATGGTCTTTTTTTGAGATTACGTAGGAGGAAGCAATATATTGGGTGACTTTTCTAGGAACGTACGCCCTCGGAACTATAACAATAAAAAAGGCCGAGATGCACAACGCCTCTCTTACAGCGTCTGGCAGTGAAGTTCGATGAGCGTCACTGCGACGTTTGCGCACTAACTGGACGAACCTGTGAAGAAATGCCCTGCTCTTCTTTGGATATGCTCTATTTCCTCTTTCAGTCCTATTCGGTAAAGGTCCCATACTGACGATACTGATGGGCAACGTTCAAGTATTGGTCAAACGAGGTGTTTGTAATCCCTTTGTGGATGGTCTACACTTCCAGAGGACTTTTCCAATGAATCTTAAGTCCTGTATATGTCTTTCCTACGATTAGTTTGTTATGGTGGTTTTACTTTAAATCATTCCGTACGCATATTCGAAGATGTGTAATGGCTATGGCTGTTTCATGGCTTGTTGTGCAGTCGTGTATTCAAACACTAATAGGTCTTTATTCGCACCATGTTATACTTGTTTATGTTGGCGATTACCTGGCATACTCCGCACCAAACGTCGATATTCAGAGAGTCTTCCTGCTTTCCTCCTGACGCTTCCTAAGTTCTTTACTACGTCATTTACACATACTGCGAACAATAATAGTCGTATAACAATGTCTTGGGACACAGTCGAAGCTACTTTTACAAGTTGATCACCACCGCTCTATCTTGCGTAAGAAGACAGCAATCTCTCGCTGCGTAATGGAAAAGAAAGCAAGAGAACCGGTCTCTCTCACCACACACGATGTAATCCAGCCAAGTTCTGTAATTCGACTAAAATCACCTCAACCAACCTGCAACACCACCGTGATTCTGTTTGTCACTGCTTCAAATCCTGTGGGCGCCTTAGTGTGGTAATCTCACACAGATAAAAAGTCAGTCTGTCAGACTAAAATCGGAGTTTCACCCTCCAGTGCACAACTTAATGCGAAACTCGACCACATCAGATGTACGACACGAAGAACAGCCACTACTCACCCACAGCTGTGGATGCTGAGACTCTCTACGCTGAGACCAAAGACTGTGCCGGCCTGTGTGGCCGAGTGGTTCTAGGCGCTTCAGTCTGGAACCGCGCGACCACTACGTCGCAGGTTCGAATCCTGCCTCGGGCATGCATGTGTGTGATCTCCTTAGGTTAGTTGGGTTTAAGTAGTTCTAAGTTCTAGGGGATGTTAAGTCCCATGTTAAGTCCCATAGTGCTCAGAGCATTTGAACCACTTTTTTAAACCAAAGACTGTGCTACATGTAGTACTGGACTATCCCTTTCCTGCTTTCACTAGGTCTCTGAAAGAACTATAACAGGCTGCTTGCAAAGCAACTCAATGTCTGTGAAACCTGGACATTCATGTTCGAAATTTCTTTTCGTTAATTTTGCTTGATGTTTCTAAATTTTTATTTATGCTGTCAATGTTTACTTGTGTACACACGAAGCAAAAAAAAAAAAAAAAAAAAAAAAATTCAAATGGCTCTGAGCACTATGGGACTTAACTTCTGAGGTCATCAGTACCCTAGAATTTAGAACTACTTAAACCTAACTAACCTAAGGACATCACACACATCCATGCCTGAGGCAGGATTCGAACCTGCGACCGTAGACGTCGCGCGGATCCAGACTGTAGCGCCTAGAACCGCTCGGCCACTCAGGCCGGCACACATGAAGACTAGTACAGGTTTATCAGTTAATCACCACCGACATTAAGTTACTAATTATGTAAGTGCTTCATTACGTAACTTGACTGGCAAAGACATTTTCTAGATCATCACAAACGCTTGAGATTGGTAACATCTGCCATATGTGTAATGACTGATTTTTTGTGACGAAATAACCAAAAATTTAGTTACATTAAATACTGGCGTTCATTAACATTATATGAAATTCAGCAATATCCTGTACCAATGCACACATTAACTATTAATTGAAGAAAGGTGTTGTAAGAATAGCATCTGACGTTCAGCCTCAAATCTCATCCAACAAACCTTTTGAATAACAGACAGCAAGAACTGTCTTATAATACAAGTTAAATCTGAAGGACAAGTCACAGCTGGAAATTAATACTGACACTCGCGAAACCTGTACTAGGAAAAAAATGACCTCCATTACTCACAACTCTACCTAACTCTTGCAGAAAAACGCCGAGTACGCAGCTATAAATTATTTGACCACCTCCTTCCTGAACTAAAGGTGCTGCCACGAAACGAAAGTTTTAAAATGAAACTGAAATCATTTATTCTCAACAACTTCTCCTACCTCATAAATGAAATTCTCAATCGATATTTGCGTTTATTTAGGTCATGTTTATCATATTTCACTGCAAAGTAAAATTAAAGTAAAAATTCAATTACTGAAGTACACAGCATGAGGCTATGTCTCCACAGAAGAACTGTATCTTATTTTTTAACCTAATGACATGTTCCATATCATGCCAAGTTGCAAATACGAACCACGGAACATGCAAATAACTTGCTACCTGCAGAAAACTAGAAATTTTCGGTTCCTCTACTTAAGAACGCTTTCATTAGGGAAGTTTCTGGAAGTAGGAGTGTATGAAAATCTGCGTCGGTTGCCTATGATGCGTTTGTTGTCAGTTACTAAATGGGTAGCAGAATTTGTTTCCTATCTACATCGCGATTTGCTGACACAATTCTAGGTTAATGATATAATTCTATCTTCCATACAATGAGGTTAACATAAAAACAATTAAATGAAATTATCTATTATATCCTTTTTTCGTGAAGTTAAATAATCAGTTTTGCTGGTTTTGTAGTATCGCATTCAACTATAATCAAACATGACTGTGTGGCTCAGTGGCTGGGTGCTGGTCTTTGTATTGGACGCCAATTCGCTGACTTGTGTGTCCCCTAATCTACGCCAGTTATCCAACCAGGAGCAACACACCAAGAGTTTAACGTGTAATTCGAACTACGTGACTTTTCTGGTGACGCTTAACATCGTTTAAATCTGAAGGCTACATTAAAGGCAGACTGGAAGTTTCCGTGGTCCGATGGGACTGAATCCCGTGACTTAAAGGTTTCCAGGCACGATTTTTATCACTAGTTCCCCACGCTGAGAGAAATCGGGTATTTATACTCTTGCTGTGTTGAATCGCGTCCAATTAAATCTTCCACATCATGTTTTTCCACGTGTGTCACACCATTTGAAATAGCTTTGCCGTGTCATTACTTTTTTTTATTATTATTTTTTCAGAATTATTGCTCATTCTATGTTTACAACAAATGTAAAAATATAGAAATATAAAATTCTGAAAACAAATTAAGTTAACCTATCTAAACGTACAACACTGAGTAAACAAACAGTACGTTAAAGTAGAAAACGTCCTCTCTCACCACATATCTAATTATCGTAAAGCTGCGCTACACTAAAATTTGCATAATATTATTTTAAAATACGATTTTAATGAAACATGGCAATGAGAGAAAATCTATCAATTTGTTCAATAAATGTGTTGAGATAAAAAAAACACGACGACTACTATGAAAAAATTCGGAAGGTAAAGATAAAGCTGTCCTGATACCCAAGATTGGTTTGAACGCAACAGTGCTATACAGGTATAGTCCTACTGTAGGATGGTATGTTTTTGCCTTCCTCCAACCGCTGAACTTATTTGCCAGCCAGTAACTTGGGTAGGGGGGAGGGGGACGACCTTTAGTTTAAGGTTGACTCCTAACTACGGTGCTGCTAGCAATTTTTCACGACCACAAATCATTATCAAAGCTGAAAGAAGCGGCAACTCTTACAAAAAAATCTTAGTTAACTGTATGACTCAAGCCTGGACCTTTTAATTCACAGCTTGGCACTTGCTCACTGAGCCACTTGTAGCTGCAAAAAATTTCTGAACACTGATGGTACTCCTCTAAAATGGACGTTTGATCAGGCAGTATCCGACAGCTCCTTTGTACTCTATATAAAACATGTTAAATTAAATGGTTACAGATTGTATGCGCTGCGCGTCCTTGAGCACTATTAGCAGATGGATCGATACCTCACAGATGACGCAAATATTACTTCGTCCAGTCTGAGAAAAAATTTAGAGATATACGGTACCATAACTACGTGAGTTTAAAACAGCCACAGCTCGTTATCCGTCACTCGAACTTTTTATTGTTCCAAGGGCACGAGATCTTTGTTCCCATAGCGGGATTATGTCACAGTGTACCCCCTAGTGGTGGCCACAAAATTTCTTATCATCCGACTTTCGGCTAGTGTCCTGCGATAAGTTCTAAATCTCTTCGCATGCGAGACTGTTGATAATTCTTTGTTTCTGAAGTGCATAGACCATGTGTGTGCATCGGCCTTCATCCCCTCCACCCCCTTTCTCCATCATTAACAACTGAACAAATACGGCTGTACATTACGCACTAATCATTGTAATAATAATAATAATAATAATAATAATAATAATAATAATAATAATGTCGTGTGACGAGGGCCTCCAGTCGGGTAGACCGCTCGCCTGGTGCAAGTCTTTCGATGTGACGCCACTGCGCGTCGATGGGGATGAAATGATGATGATTAGGACAACACAGCATCCAGTCCCTGAGCGGAGAAAATCTCCGACCCAGCCGGGAATCGAACCCGGGTCCTTAGGATTGACAGTCTGTCGCGCTGACCACTTTTTTTTTTTTTACTTATTTTGTTCGATTTTGATCGTTGCATCTGTTCGGGACGGACGTCGTAAGACATCCGTTTAAGTTCGTTGTTGATCGATTAACTCAGTTTTTTTTATTACAGAGGGAGCTAACCTTCTGACCGAACACGCTGAGCTACCATGTCGGCTACCACTCAGCTACCGGAGCGGACACTAATCATAGTCACCATCTCGTAAGACACTTTACAAACAAACTGCCCAAGTGATGTCAAGTAGAATAGGTTTACACTAGGCCACAAACACACGAATAAATAAATGCCCTTAACATTACATGTTTTCCAGGTCCGCTTGGATGCTAATTTTGCTGATTTCCCACGTAGGTTGATAACCGTCTCGTAGACTGTATAAGGCTTGGATCACTGATATATTCACACTTTCTCAATCAAAGTACACATCTGTGTAACTTGCAGGTAAATTGAGAGCGGTATAGCAGATGAATACCGTGGCACGAACCCGCATAATTTCCTCACGATGACATTAAGTCATGTCGTGTCATTAAGTTTTTAACCTTCTTTTGGACGTCCTTAACAGCAACCGAGATGAAGGACTCCATCACGATTAAGAAACATGTTTTAGTCTTAAGCAATACACTTTATCTCTAACTTTGGATTCCAAATGGTTTTCCTACTCACGAACGTTTCATGAAAAAATTTGATCCACTGGGGAGGGGGGGGGGGGGGGGACAATGGCGTACAGCAATGCTGGGGACAATATACATGAACCATAGCTGGTATGTGGTACGTGGTTAGTGTTGTAGCCCCAGGCTCATTAGCAAGAACAGGTAGAGAACTAATTTATGAAGTACTTTTGGGTAGCGTAATACTCTCACGATGTGTAGCATCTGTCATTTAAAGATGTGAATCATACATTAAGATCCGTAATCACCCCAGGATTCTGTAAACCGTTCTTGGACGAACAGATAGGCCTACAGTGATTCTACTCTCCATGACCTTCCGCGAAGACGTTTTCGGCAATTTCATACGCTGAATTTTATGGCCTTGAAATCCATTAATGAAAAATAAAGCCCGAGCATAAGGAAAAAAGGAAATACTGGAAATCGTTCTAAATCTTTTTCAATTATAGCAATGCGTATTACACACTGCAAGATGTAAACCTGTTTTAAAACATCAGATAACAGATCTATAATTTGGTAATAAATAATAATAATAATAATAATAATAATAATAGTAATAATAATACATGGTGTTTCAAACGGTGAAATTAGAAACGGATCCTTAACAAACACTATTCTTCCGCTCGAATGATCTTGTAGGGTACATTACTGACTGTATTAACACGCTACGTTCTCTCTGACAGCCCTGATCAGTGGAATGCCCGACAATGTTAGGCTTGAAAATAGTATCATGATTCATCCCAAAAAATTATTCGTTTCCAAGTCGTGTTTACGTGTACTTTCGGTAAAATGTACATCATCTCAATGCAATCGAACACGTGAGCCCTTCATATTCAACAAAAGAACTTACTTTATGGTCACAAAGAAAATCTTCGCTGAAAAAAATGGAAATCTTGCTCCCAAAGATACGACAGAAAACGTACAAGACAATACACGATATTACACTAGACACACGCTGACTAGTTATTGCGGAACAAATTCTTAAATAAGAAGGCTAAACGTTTCGCAGAGGCTGCCATACATTAACGTCCACTTCAGCTGATCAGCGCAGTTGCACATCAACTGCTCCCGAGCGACGCGTCTTTAATCAGAGGCGCAGCAGGGGGTATCTGATACAATCTCTGAGGACAGAGTTAACTGCATTTTAACTAGCGCAACAAGCTGCATCATCAGAACTGACAAAGATATATGTTTCCATTTTAAAACTGAGGACATAAAGGCAGAGACAACCCACTCAGTTTGTCAGAAATGGCGAAGTAGCATAGGAAATCGGAAAGTAATGACTGTAACAGTTGCTTCTTTAATTGTAATTTTTCGGAGAAATCAGCTTGAGTGCGCTTAATGTCAGCGATCGACGGCACGAGATATTAGTTACACGAAAACACAATTTTCTTCGAATACGTTAATTAGAGGAAAACCGAAATGAAGTCTTGCATCGAGCGGAAGGAGCGGGACATACATCAGCTGTATTTAATAGAAGTGTCTGCTACACAGGTGTCCGCAGCTCGTGGTCGTGCGGTAGCGTTCTCGCTTCCCGCGCCCGGGTTCCCGGGTTCGATTCCCGGCGGGGTTAGGGATTTTCTCTGCCTCGTGATGACTGGGTGTTGTGTATTGTCCTTAGGTTAGTTAGGTTTAAGTAGTTCTAAGTTATAGGGGACTGATGACGATAGATGTTAAGTCCCATAGTGCTCAGAGCCATTTGAACCATTTTTTTGCTACACAGGGCGACAGCTCCGTCTTTCTGTTTACATTCCCGGAGTAAGATTCGAGTATCAGTGATTCAAAAGCCGCCTGAGACGTCTATTTACGTAATGTACAGGGTGCAGCGCTTAGATCCGGACAAATGAAACTTTTTTAAAAGCAAATTTATCAAAGCAAAATACAAATGAAAATCCTTTTCCATATACGTAGTGTATCTTCCAAGAGTAACATAACTCGATGTAACCCTATTCAGCTGCAATGACCGCCTCCAATCGTGTCCTAAAGCGATCGCACGCACTCTTTAAAACAGCGCTGTCCGTATTCGCGAATGCTGCTTCGATAGCGGTGCGCAGAGATGCGACATTAGAGTGCCTCGTCCTACTAGTAACCTTTTCGACTACGCTCCAAAGATAGTAGTCGAGGGGGTTCAAATCCGGGCTCTTTGCCCGCCAGAACTCCTTTGACCAAAACATGTCACCGTTATCCGAGAGCCAGTTTTGGACTAAATGGCTCTGCCATGTGACGCACTGTTCGCTCGCAGAAGTTCAATACTGACACAGATTTCCTCAGCGATTGCCCCGGGTCCTCCAAAATCAGCGTCTGAGACTTTTCGATGACTGCCTCAGTTCGTGAAGCGCGTTTGCTCGAACGAGGTTTCCTCACCGGATTAGGGGAGCCTTCCCGAGACTTCTCCTGAACGTTATACTAGGCCACAATATCATAAACAGTTGATCTCGGGCACCCGAAGAATCGAACTATTCCAGTGAGCGAACGCTCAGCGCGAAGACTTTCGATAATCACGGCTCTTCGGTTGAACTCCGCACTTGCCCGTAACATCTCGG
The DNA here is from genome assembly GCF_021461385.2 of Schistocerca piceifrons. Taxonomy (NCBI): domain Eukaryota; kingdom Metazoa; phylum Arthropoda; class Insecta; order Orthoptera; family Acrididae; genus Schistocerca; species Schistocerca piceifrons. The sequence continues at coordinate 169,364,547 of NC_060141.1, read as the reverse complement.
CCATTTTGGGGTTCTGATTGTTTACTGCATGCCTATGGCTTTCAATCGCGATCTCCAGTGGAACTATGATGTTGTTGTCGTTGTTGTGGTCTTCAGTCCTGAGATTGGTTTGATGCAGCTCTCCATGCTATTCTATCCTGTGCAAGCTGCTTCATCTCCCAGTACGTACTGCAGCCTACATCCTTCTGAATCTGCTTGGTGTATTCATCCCTTGGTATCTCTCTACGATTTTTACCCTCCACACTGACTTCCAATGCTAAATTGGTGATCCCTTGATGCCTCAGAATATGTCCTAGCAACCGATCCCTTCTTCTAGTCAAGTTGTGCCACAAACTCCTCTTCTCCCCAATTCTATTCAATACCTAATCATTAGTTATGTGATCTACCCATCTGATCTTCAGCATTCTTCTGTAGCACCACATTTCGAATGCTTCTATTCTCTTCTTGTCCAAACTATTTATCGTCCATGTTTCACTTCCATACATGGCTACACTCCATACAAATACTTTCGGAAACGACTTCCTGGCACTTAAATCTATACTCGATGTTAACATATTTCTCTTCTTCAGAAACGCTTTCCTTGCCATTGCCAGTCTACATTTTATATCCTCTCTACTTCGACCATCATCAGTTATTTTGCTCCCCAAAAAGCAAAACTCCTTTACTAGTTTACGTGTCTCATTTCCTAATCTAGTTCCCTCAGCATCACCCGAGTTAACTCGACTACATTCCATTATCCTCGTTTTGCTTTTGTTGATGTTCATCTTATATCCTCCTTTCAAGACACTGTCCATTCCGTTCAACTGCTCTTCCAAGTCCTTTGCTGTCTCTGACAGAATTACAATGTCATCGGCGAACCTTAAAGTTTTTATTTCTTCTCCATGGATTTTAACACCAACTCCGAAATTTTCTTTTGTTTCCTTTATTGCTTGCTCAGTATACAGATTGAATAACTGGCGGGAAATTCAAATTGAAACTGGTTCGTATCTAAGCGCCGCACCCTGTGTAAACGCGAATGATCTAAACGACGAGAATATTAACATCATTTTAGTTTGTATGAAATTATAAGAGCCGGCCGGAGTGGCCGTGCGGTTCTAGGCGCTACAGTCTGGAACCGAGCGACCGCTACGATGGAAGGTTCGAATCCTGCCTCGGGCATGGATATGTGTGATGTCCTTAGATTAGTTAGGTTTAATTAGTTCTATGTTCTAGGCGACTGATGACCTGAGAAGTTAAGTCGCATAGTGCTCAGAGCAATTTGAACCAAATTATAAGATCCTCACTGCTAACAAACGGAAAGAATCAAACCTGACGAAATAGAAAAGTAGATGAATTGTTTACGAGTCCTGTTACTTAAGGTCGTATATGGCAAGGATGAGGGGGAGGGCGAAGGCAGGAGGGGAAGATGCCACGTACAAGAATCAGCATACTTAGATGTTTGATTAAGCGCTTCTTTTTACTAGTTTTCAAAATTCTGACGGTTCTAACGATGGCTGAAGCAAAAGCTGTGACAGGGGAGCAACACCGAAGCGTTTCAGGTTTCTAACGAAATCTGTAAATAAAATCTGTTCGGTGGCCCGCTAGAGAGATGAACCAACACACGTGGCTCGGGATCGGGTTTTTCGCTTCCCCGGCTTAGTATTATTTTTCCTGTTTAATATGTAAAAATATTATGGCAGAGTTTCTGGTCGTCCGTTTGTTTTCCTTCGTATTTTGTTTAGAAATTCGCTCCGGTCGTACGGTGGCGTGGCTGTTACAAATATGCAAACCTTCAGCGGAGGAAGCGCAGCCGGCGGGGCCGTCCACGGCCCGTATAGCCGGGAGCCGAAATCCGCCGCGCCCCAGCACCACATCACATCGCCGCCTTCTCACATCTCGCTGTCTCACCAAGTACTGTCGACGTCACAAGAGTTGTACCGCAAATCAAACTCATGTGAAACCAAAAAATTATTAAGAATCCTCACCATATTTGTATCAAGCAAACCATTAAAGACTGTTTCGACGAACTTATATTGTACGACATGATTTTCAATACAATTAACTCCACAAATACGTTCCTGCAGTGGCACCATTTCCACACTCTCAGAACGACCACATCAGGTTGCAACACTCGGAAGAAAGAGGAGAAAACACGAGTGACAATGATCATATCACGTCTGGAGTGTGCTCTTTTTCATTTGAGACGACATATTCATTATCTAAATGGCAATTATTACCTAAAACAGCAAAACATTTTCAGGTTGGTTGGTTGAATCGAGGGAGGGGACAAAACAGCGAGGTCATCGGTCCCATCGGATTAGGGAAGGAAGTTGGTCGTGCCCTTTCAAAGGAACCAACCCAACATTTTCCTGAAGTGGCTTAGCGAAACTGCGGAAAACCTAAATCAAGACGGCCGGACGCGGGCTTGAACTGTCGTCCTCTAGAATGCGAGTCCAGTGTGTTACACCACCACGTCACCTCGCTCGGTAAAAATATTTTCAATTTCAGAATAAACAAAGCATTTGACGGAATAAACTGCAACAGTAAGAATGTTTTCTCTCTATGTCGACCAAAATAAAGGTATTACTAAGAAAGAGTCACAGAGAGGCGCGCTGTGAAATGTAAAGGGCAGGTCAGAGATATTCCTGTATGCCAAGGAAGCAAGCACAGTTTATAAAAACAGAATAAGTATCGGGTTGTTATAATTAAAGTGCAGATACTCTCGGACGTCGAGAGCAGATTTTAATCATTGTGTGGTACCGTAACTTGGTAGATATTCTAATGCGTTAATGCGGAAATGAATTACTCTGGAAAAAATTAGTGCCAATTCTACATCTACATCTACATGGATACTCTGAAAATCACATTTAAGTGCCTGGCAGAGGGTTCATCGAACCACCTTCACAATTCTCTATTATTCCAATCTCGTACAACGCGCGGAAAGAATGAACCCCTATTATCTTTCCGTACGAGCTCTGATTTCCCTTATTTTATCGTGGTGATCGTTCCACCCGAACAAAATGTTTTCGCATTCAGAGGAGAAACTTGGTGATTGGAATTTCGTGAGAAGATCCGCCGCAACGAAAAACGGCTTTCTTTTAACGATTTCCAGCCCAAATCCTGCATCATTTCTGTGACACTCTCTCCCATATTTCGCGATAATACAAAACGTGCTGCCTTTCTTTGAACCTTTTCGATGTACTCCGTCAGTCCTATGTGGTAAGGATACCACACCGCGCAGCAGTATTCTAAAAGAGGACGGACAAGCGTAGTGTACGCAGTCTCCTTAGTAGGTCTGTTACATTATCTAAGTGTCCTGCCAATAAAACACAGTCTTTGGTTAGCCATCCCCACAACATTTTCTGAGTGTTCCTTCCAATATAAGTTGTTCATAGTTGTAATTCCTAGGTATTCAGTTGAATTTACGGCTTTTAGGTTAGACTGATTTATCGTGTAACCGAAGTTTAACGAGTTCTGTGGTGTCACCGCCAGACACCACAAGTTCCTTTCAGAACTCATCTGAGTGACCTCACACTTTTCGTCATTTAGGGTCAACTGCCACTTTTCGCACCATTGCGATATTTCTTCTAAATCGTTTTGCAGTTTGTTTTGGTCTTCTGATGACTTTATTACTCGATAAACGACAGCGTCATCTGCAAACAACCGAAGATGGCTACTCAGATTGTCTCCCAAATCGTTTATATAGATAAGGAACACTACCTTGGGGAACTACAGAAATCACTTCTGTTTTACTCGATGACTTTCCGTCAATTACTACGAACTGTGGCCTCTCTGACAGGAAATCACAAATCCGGTCACATAACTGAGACGATATTCCATAAGCACGTAATTTAACTACAAGCCGCTTGTGTAGCACAGTGTCAAAAGCCTTCCGGAAATCCAGAAATACGGAATCGATCTGAAATCCCTTGTCAACAGCACTCAACACTTCATGTGAATAAAGGGCTAGTTGTGTTTCATAGGAACGATGTTTTCTAAACCCATGTTGACTGTGTGTCAATAGACCGTTTTCTTCGAGGTAATTCATAATGTTCGAACATAATATATGTTCTAAAATCCTGCTACATATCGACGTTAACGATATGGGCCTGTAATTTAGTGGATTACTCATACTACCTTTCTTGAATATTGGTGTGACCTGTGCAACTTTCCAGTCTTTGGGTACGGATCTTCCGTCGAGTGAACGGTTGTATATGATTGTTAAGTATGGAGCTAATGCATCAGTATGCTCCGAAAGGAACCTAATTGGTTCAAATGGCTCTGAGCACTATGGGACTTAACTTCTGAGGTCATCAGTCCCCTAGAACTTAGAACTACTTAAACCTAACTAACCTAAGAACATCACACAACACCCAGTCATCACGAGGCATATGTATAATGTTGATTGTATTGTTCACCACAGCTTACACGATATGCTCAGTATTAGCATGGGGGCGTCGATGAGATGCTGCTCAGCGCCAGATTTGCAGCTGGCGGCCAAACTTGCAACAGATTTTTTTTTCCCCGGCGCAAATCGATTCCGCATGAACGCATTAGCAAACGTACCAAGTTTCGCTGCCATACGATGAATAAAGCCCACCGTGGGTAGCTGCACTTTCATTATAACCATCCGGTACCAGTAACTGACGGTAGTTAGAAATTCATGTGAAAGTAATTTCCTATAGATTTCAATTATTTATCTTTTCTAAACTGTACACATGCACGACAAATCAATGATATCTACATGCCAAGACGATGTATGTAGTACAAACTATAATTTATAAAACAGAAAATATTGACGAAGTTGCTGACGAAACATCCTGTGTATGACGGTGATGGTGGTCATGATGTGTTCATGATGATTATAACGATTTTTAAGAGCCCTTGTGTAATATGAATGTACACATTTAGTGAAGCGAATTACGTTCTTCACTAACAATTCTACTGTGCTGATATTTGCAGCGTTGTCTCGTCGATGTAGACGTATGTTAACATTCTTTTAGAGGAAGTCTAGAATGTATAATTGTATAGGAGAACATGGAAGGCTGTCCCTCCGGGACGACCATCAGGCTAAGATGGACCTTCCATACCCACAATCCCCCACACTGCTAACCTAGGAAAATCTGTACAGTAGGGCAACTCAAGCATCGTAAGTTCCATAGTTGTCTGAACACTCACGATAGGTCTCCGAATATTTGTTAAAAGCTTATATTACGCGCGTACATGTCTTTCGCGAGAAGCTCTCTTTCCTTTGGGTACCCTTAAACGTCTTATGAACTGTTACAATGCTTAAACTGGCGACTACATCGCTTGCTACTGCTCCTTAGCTTCACAAAGATTGCAAGTATGATGCTGTGGAAATAGCAAGCTAGTGAGGAAGAATCCGTAGGACGACTTCACCACCTCATCTCAGAGTCGTTTCCGTAGCGGAGTGATCATTCGTGACAGTAGATCCTTGTCTGGAAGGAAAGGAGAAAAAACAAGTAGTATGTTGAAACTTTCATTCAGCCCGTAGGTCGAAGGGTCCGCATAATGTGCATTACCTGTGAAAAGGACGTCGGGTCCGGCACAACTAATTTGTAACTCAACGCCCTAATAAAGGACACACAAAAATTATTCTTTTTCGGGAAGATACAAGGACAGGCATAGGTAAAAAATTTGAGAGTATGGCTGCCTTACGGTGAACAGGAAAAACTTTACTTTAGCAAAAGCCGGTACGCCTGTTCTGAGTATTTTAACGAGGAAGATTTTTTTCATTTGGGTTATTATATACAAATATAAAAAACCTACAAGCAGAAGAGTATAAGTGTCTCCTGTTAAAATGTCGAAACTGGACTCCCATCGTTCTACAACAACGTACAAACCACCACAGCCTGAAATATTCATTCCACTAACAACAGTTCATTACAACTTTAGCTTACAGTTCGACAGTACACGCCTTTAGGATTCACAGAGATCCCTCCACTGGGTCGTGATGGTAACAAATAGAAGACACAACTAATGCACTATGAAGAAACATAAGAATACATAAAAATGACATCCCGACAAGAGAGTTCTTCGCATTCGTAGGATGCAATCAAGTGCTAGTAATAACAAGAAGGCAGTGGAGCAGCTGAGAGAATAAGTAAGCTCATGGCTACAGAAATGGTTCCACGTAGTTAGTAATTCTCAGTGCATTCCTTTATGTTTGAATGAACGACAAGGATATCACTCCACGCACAGTATCAAATAAAGAAAACATTTGCTGCTTCTAAAGGCTCACTGTTGCATCCGACGCTAATTTCTCATATTACACCTCTCTGAATCAACACAACAGTGAATTTACTGTAATATTTAAGCTGCTAAGCAATCAAACACCATGGATGTGTTGTATTATGCGTTCGATACTGAAACACAGGTACCAAAATATTGAAAAAAGAAAACATGTTACGTTATCTTTGTGAAGTTTTAACACAAAGAGTGCACAGGCACTGCTTTTTTAATTGCATTCAATGACGTCATTTTCCAGCGTGCTAGGCGCTGTACTGTTTTCTCATCTGTGTTTTGAAACTGGTAAAGGTGACGCAAACTTACACACATGTATGACTCTCAAGATAACTACATTGCCGGAGCAGAGTTAATACGACCACTTCACTCGACGACATCTATGTATTTAGTTTGTCGAAAGGAACAACGTACTATGGGTGAAAAACTTATCTTTAACGGCCGAGGTCATCGAACATTGAAAAAAGAATGCTGCAGGGAACCGTTCCGAACAAGCTAGTTAAGTGACGCAGAGCTCTAACAACTTGTTACACTTGCCACAGCTCCATGTGAGCCGTACGAAATATACACTGGGATCGGTTGGTCATTCAGCAAAACAATAATGGTGCGAAAACCCCTGATTTCGACCAATGTTTATTAAAAGAGTGAAACATTTTTCCAAAGAGGCACTGTTCGCTTTGGTTGCATCCGATCCGATTTTCATGGGGCGGCCACAACAAAGGCTGATCTAACACAGCACAGAGCAATCAGAAAAAGACAAATTTGATGGTTACAGGTGTCAAGCAAAACAGCCACAAGTGCATTTACTCTTAGAGAAACCAGTTTTACAGCCACTTTGAAAGTAGCCCTTCTCTTGTTGATTTTAGCTCCACCTTGTCGGAATCACTTTCCTTAACGTCCGCAGCTCGTGGTCCAGTGGCTACCGTTGCTGCCTCTGGATCACGGGGTCCCGGGTTTGATTCTCCGTCGGGATGGGGATTTTCTCTGCCCGGGGACATGGTGTTTGTGTTGTCCTCATCATTTCATCATCATCATCATCATCATCATCATCATCATCATCATCATTACCATCGTCATTATCATCATCATTCGTTACAGTGGCTAGATTGGACTGTGTCAAAATTGGGACTTTGTACGAGCGCTGATGACCGCGCAGTTGAGCGCCCGACAAACTAAACATTATCATCACTTTCCTTAACCGTTGCACTGGGAGCTTTAAACCAGAAAAATTGGCTTTTTTTATTCACATTACCTTCAGATGGAAAATGCTGTATCGAGCGTCAACACGTTACAAAACAGTAGTTTCAAACACTCGCCCAGAAAACAGCCTTCATGAGACTAGATCATCATCTAGCAGCATCGAACAATCAAGATTTAATGTACAGGCAGTTATAAAGTGTCGTGCAGAATGTGCTGTTTTGAGCAAAGATGCTAGCACGAAGTTTGAGTACGCCCCTACTAAAGCGTTGAAGACGCTCGATCAACAGTATTCTTATTTGGTTGAAGATTTTCTAGCGCCCTGCACACATGGGAACAATGATACTATAGATCGATTTTGAAGTCCTTGTTATCGTTATTACACATATTTAGAAACAAAAGTTTTTTTATAGCAGTGCCCTCTGAAATAAACTAAATTTGTTTCTTTCCTTTTGTTACTCAGTCCGGAACCGCGCAACCGCTACGGTCGCAGGTTCGAATCCTGCCTTGGGCATGGATGTGTGTGATGTCCTTAGGTTAGTTAGGTTTAAGCAGTTCTAAGTTCTAGGGGACTGGTGACCTTAGAAGTTAAGTCCCATAGTGCTCAGAGCCATTTTTTTTTTTTTTGTTACTCAGGTTTTTTTTTCAGCACCTACACTGCGGAACAGAATTAAAGGATAACTTTTTCGAAACCCCGTTACTGCCTCGCACTGCGACGCATAAGTTTGAAATCTGGCTCAAAGGTGGCTACAATCTTCCTCTGTAATGATGGCGTCACTCCCTGGCTCGGCGACGCTTCAGACAGCAAGATGTCGACACAAGCGAAAAAAAGGCCACAGCTCAGAAGTTCACGCGAGCTGTAAGGTGGGTTAATGACGTTACAGTGACACCAAATTCTACCACAGGTCTGCCCAACAGTACAATGGATGTGTCACACGATGACAAGTACCCACATTTCACCACATCTTTTGACGTATCTGCGATGAAGGTCAGAACCGTGACAACCAGCGCTGAAATTACGCTGTTTTCTTATGGGCGGCTGAGGAAAACGTTTCAGACACGACGCCGCTCAGAGTCGACACGAAAAGGCCTTGGGGAGTGGCATAAAGGAGTCAATGAACCTGCCGTCTTCCTGGGCTGTAGAGTGCCACCCACTTCGCGGTTGAAAAGGACAGTTCGCAGTGTGATCAGCAACAGGACGACGTTCTTGACAACCTTTGACATTGCTGACTCCGCCATCGTTTCAACAGTTTACTAAGGACACTGTGTGGCTGAACCACCAATGAAAGTGATCGCCCTCCTTTGGAGAGAAGTGTGACCGCAGTTCTTGGTCTCGTGTACACCACGGACCGTTTAAAAGTATTTCACGAAATTTGAACTTGATCCGAAGCAGCGAAGGGACTTTATGCTTTTTCAGCCCTACTGTTTTCCGTCCTCCTTCGGACTGATCACGTGTGAGTGTAACATTAACCTATGCGTGAATAACACACTTTGGCAACATCCTCGATGCCATCGGCGCTACTTTGTTGAGTTCGTTACAAATGTACCTGGTCAAAAACTTCGACACCAAATCAACCTGACGGTTGCTCCAGCGCCTCACGGGTAGTAAGGATTTTCGAAGCGGTTGCCTAACACTCAGGCGCTAGAGGAGCCGCCACGTTGATTTGGTGTCGAGTTTTTGACCAGGTACGTTTGTAACGAGCTCAACAAAGTAGCGTGGGTGGTAACGACGGTGGGTCTTGCAGGGACCCTCTGCAGTTTCATTGACGCACATGTAAATGTTGCACTCCTGCGTGATCACTCCACAGGAGGGCTGGAAAGAGGAGGGCTGAAAAAGCGTAAGTACTCTTTGTTGCTTCGGGTCACGTTCAAATTTTGTTGAATGGTTTTGAACGGTCCTTAGTGGTTCCATCCCGTACCCGAGAGCAAAAATTGCAGAAGTTTAGACGACTAGATCGAATAATTGTTACTGATTCCAAATGCAGAAAAAAGGTGTTTACGTCACTACTTGACTAGAAGAAGGGATCAGTTGACCGGACACATAGAGAGGTATCAAGAAATTGCCAGTTAATTAATGGGGTGGGGGGGGGGGCAGAGAGAGAGAGAGAGAGAGAGAGAGAGAGAGAGAGAGAGAATTTTGTGGAGTAAATTGCAGAGGAAGACCGAGGCTTGAGTACAGTAAGAAGATTCAAATGAACGTACGTTTCGGTAGTTATGCAGGGATGAAGAGACTTGCACAGGATAGAGCAGCATAGCGAGCTGCATCAAACCTATATAGGACAGTGGAAGAGCGTTGTAAAGAACTTCAACGTTGCAACCGCCTACTGCAACCCAGTAAGTCTGCAGTTGCGGAACATTGTATTTCTAACCGACACTCAATGGAGTACGACAAAACTTCGATTTTGGCCACTTCGACAACTTTTTGGGACTCCATTATCAAAGAACCAGTTGAAATACGCATTGCGGGAAATCTAATGAACCGTGACAGTGATTACCAATTGAATAACGCATGGAATCCCGTCATCTCCGAAATTTGCTAGAGACGAAGACGCCAGAAGACTTCGATAGCTGCGGCCAGCGACAATACCGACGGCAGCTGAGTACTGCAGTTCCACCAGCGAGGGCGCTGCCGTTGGGCGGTGTGGCCCTTCTGTCTCCGCAATTGCAACGCTTGCGCGGCAGTGCTATCAGCTCACTATATAAGCTGGAGCGGAGAACGTCTTCGTCAGTCCTCGTTCGGCTCACCTGAAGATGGCTGGCAGTTGTCCAGCCGAAATACCGTGCCATGAAGTTTACGACGACCGGCTGCAAACCCGAAATCTTTTTGAACACTTGATTCGCCGGGAAAATTTCAAATTTTATATCAGACGCCTTTACGGGGAGGAGATGGCTTCAAATGCATCAAACCAGTCTTCGGTCTTAAGCTAACAACAACAACAACAACGTGAACAACAACCACAAACACATATTTATCTTATAATAGTCGAAACCGTAAGTAATTTACGGAAAAATTTCTGTTGTTCAGTAAGTAAATAAACTGACAATTTGAAACATTATTGTTTTTATTCAGAAATGGTAATAACTTAAAAATGTCTGCCTCCTAGATCGTCTTCGATTCTGATAAAACAACCGCGCAGCCTCCGACTGCGATTTCGGTTCCCGTTCCGCCACCTCCGTCACCTCCCTACTCTGGACGGTACAGTAGACTACAGAGTTGTCTAAAACATCGGAAGACAGCATCGTGCAACAGCAGTGCGTGCGGCAGACTGAGAGCGATGGCCGACGCAGGTTGCTGGGTGTGGACGCCATTCCGACGTCGGATACTATTATCGTCATCGTCCTCATTAGGGTAGATGCACAGAGGTCGTAACTATCGATCATCGTTACGTACAAGGTTATTACAAAGTAAATGAACACTTACAGCTAACGAACCGAGCGCGAGGCGCCGAGGGCGGGGCTGCGGGGAATGGGGGTGGAGAGGGGGTGGACGCAGCGCATATTTTATCATAGCTTTAAATGCATTAACACCGCTGAAGATCTGCCGGAAAGATTATGTCGTATTTGGCGCGCCCAGTCTAATAACGGAAAATGGAGCGCGGGTTTCTCGTTCCGTGAGTGTTGAATTGTGCGAGAGCTCTCCCAACGGCTGAGAGCAATTGGGGGCAGTTCCTGAAGTTCGGTATACCGGTAAACTGCGAATTACGCACAGAATATAGTCATCCGTCATTAAAACTACAGGCCACCGACACAAAACTCTAGTAACCGGAAGGTCGATATAAATTAACGGTGTCGGGGTTTCTGGAATTTCTGTAGCCATCGTCGCATACCGTAACACACGGATTATATTGTAGGGAACGGGAGAGGAATGTTGTGAAGACGGGGGGGGGGGGGGGGGGGAGGATTAAGGAGTGGAAGGGGAGGGCAGGAGAGAATGCAGTGACGTAGTCTGTTTCTTTGGTGATGTTCCGTGGATTGCTCATTACTTTAATGGTCCCATTCTGGGCTTACTTTAAGACCGCTGTATGTCGTAATATACCTTATACTGCTTTTTTGTTATTAATCGTACATTACCACTCGGCATCATCAAGTGACAGAATGCCATCATTCAGATCCTACATTATTCGAAGTAGAAATCCAGCACGCAATTCGATTAGTTACATTCGAGATGAAAAAAACTAGTATGACGACAACTTATTTTTACTTCAGAACATGAGATCAAGTCTGCAGCCCTTGCTGTTGCGTTACAGAAGGAAATACATATGGAATATCCATTAAACCAGCGCATTACGAGTTTCATGGCCGAAGAAAGACAGGTAGCAAAGAACGCCGCGAAATACGGTGAAAAAGGAGATACTTATAAGTATAGTGAAAAGTACGGACATGAAAAGACTGATGGGAGGAGTAAGCGATCAGACATGTAGGACGATAGGGAAGAAAGAAGTGTTATGAACTAATGAGCACAGGAAGAACAGGCCTGAGACCAGCATCAAAGTGGAAGCGAACGCCTCAACCGATTTGTTACGTTACGTTTAAGGCATCGAGTGTCACCAAGCAGAGAGAAGTTGGAAAGAGAAGGGACAGGAAGAGAAAATGAGAGAAATAGGTAAACGAAATCGTTACAATTAAACTGCGATTCCTGCCTCATTCACTATTAAGAGACTGTTATAAATATCAAACGCCCGAGTACAATTACACTGAAGAATCTTTTAAAAATTTGCATAATTTCCCTCTCACAGGATCTCTTAGCTCCATGAATACTAAAAATTTACTGCGGTGTAAGCAACTCCAAATAGGCTCGGATGTCAGGCTCTAACGTTCTATTAAGCTTTTCGAGTGTTTAGTCACTTCCACAAAAGCGGTGCAGTTAAACAAGAACAAGTGCGCTCATCTGAAATAATTTTCCTAAGCCCCTTCTGATACACTAGAAGTTGGCATACAGTTCCATTTACAACATTAGCAACTGATCCTGTATCCATGACATATAAAGGAAGGGCAACAGGAAATAGTTTTATATTGGCAGCGAAAGCCTACCTTCTTGCTACACATATTACTGTACTTGGCACGAAAGCCTCAACTGATGAAGTTTTGCACCGTAGTAGCCGTTGCGAATCGCAAACTTCAGCACATGTCTTACCTACTTTTGCGAATCGTTTCAACGCCACCATTATAGCACTGTACTCGTGTTTCGCATGTCCTTCGAACGCCGTTACAAAGTACACTGCTGTAGTAAAAATGTACTTAGTTCAATATCTCGAGTTAAGCCTCATTCCGTATACAGAGCGTCTCATTTATCTTTTCACTTTTGTTTAAAAAACACTTTATCTGGCGAATGTTAAGCAGCGTGATTGGCTTTCTTGTAACTTTGTTCATTAAGAAGATGCGAACAGCAGCACATCTTTTTTAAACAGCAGCCCATGTTTTTTTATTCGGTAATCCACTTCCTCACCTCATTATCTCTCCTAAAGGCACGTACTCACTACGCCAACGAACGACAACCAGTGAATAATTCAGCCCAAAGTTGGTCGCCAAAGCACTGGCATTTGTCCTCTCATTCTCACCAAACCAAGGGGTTGGTGCCAAGGAATTCGTCCATGGGATCATAGTTGGCTCGGGCGACTTGTCGACGTTACTACCATTTTCTTATTTTACAAAGTAGCGTTTTAACTGCAATTTCACCGGCCGATATTATGAGGGCCGTCGCGTGCGCAGCGTTTATATTACAGTAAGAGGCAGACCGTCAGAAAAAGAAGAAGCGATGTTGGTAGACTTTGTAAATCTATTTTAAAAATCAGGAAACAGCGTGGTGACACAAAATCAATGTCTGGCCTTAAAGCTGAATTGTAATATGGGCTATGTCATAATCTTTCCGAATGAATGCTACAAATGTCAATACAAATGGCTCAAATGGCTCTGAGCACTATGGGACTTAACATTTGAGGTCATCAGTTCCTTAGAACTTAGAACTACTTAAACCTAACTAACCTAAGGGCATCAGACACATCCATGCCCGAGGCAGGATTCGAAACTGCGACCGTAGCGGTCGCGCGGTTCCAGACTATAACGCCTAGAACCGCTCGGCCACTACGGCCGGCATGTGAATACAGACTTCATTTTCTTTCCTATATCGTGCGCATTACTTATTAACAGCACACTTACTTCCCTCCAAACGCCTAATCTTTTCAATCTGCTTTTATGATCGCTGTTCGTAGGGTCCCACAAGCTTTCACGTTCACGATAAAACTCCATCAGCTTTAACGCTGTCTCTGTATTCCATTCCGGAGTCCAGTGTTTATATACGCAATAAATACAGGCCCGTTCAACAGCCACAGCAAATCGCTACTGAACCAACGAACATTCGCTCCAGCGCCCACATTAGGAGAAGCACCTCAAGGCCAAAGCACCTAAAACGCTTTAATGCTACCAATAGCAGTCCGAATAGCAAACCAAGGCCAACCGTTTCGTTGGTTACGATTTGCTGCCCATACCCAGGAAGCAAAAATCCGCCAACGAAACGGCAGGTTGTCGTTCTTTGGCTTTCGTTGTCCTAGTGTGTAATCCACCTTAATTTGTATCACTGGCATTACATCGACGATGTGGTCAGCAGAGACGGAACAAAAGCTCCGACAGGCCAGGACGCGAAAGAAACAAACTTTGTGGTGTTCTTAACTGATTCAGAAAATCATAGAAAACATACATACGGAAGGCTCCCATTCCCCCGTATTTCCATTAGTTTACTGCTAACTGCGGAGAGTGGACGAGAAACGTTACTACTTGCGCTAATACAGAGGACTCACAGTCAATTATGTCACTTTTTTACTAACGTATAGTTGACGAAAATGGTACACTGTGATACGTTTTCGAACAGGTCTTGCGGAGAGGGAGGAAATTACCGAAAGAATATATAGGGTGCCATTTAAAAGAGACATACTACTGTCCGTATCTTCAATCAACAGCGTTGTAAGAAAGGCAGTCGTGCTGGTTAATGTCCCTCTCTGGCAGGTAAACGACAGTTACTTTTTTTATCTTTCTCTCGGAGAAAACGCTTTTTGGTATGGCCAATATAAATGGACATCCTATACGTACGGGAGACTCTCAATAAATAAAGCAACACTTCTATTCTGAAAGCAGGATGCTTTTATTCAGGATTCGAAAACACCGTAATATTCCCCACTCTTTTGGCTACAAAACCTTGTTTTGAAACATAATCTCCGTTCAATGTGATTGCCTTGCGCCTGCATGCCCGCATGACACCACACCTCTGATCCATGTCGAGGCCAACGTCTTGTTGCATCAATAATCTCGCCATCATGCAAGTACTGCTTCCAGCGGAGTGTGCCCTTCCTTGGGCCAAACAGATGGAAGTCGGAAAGTGCGAGAACCGGGCTGTACGGTGGACGAGGAGAACAGTCCAATGAAGTTCTGTGAGCCCCTCTCGGGTGCGCAGACTTGTGTGAGGCCTTGCGTTGTCATGGAGGGGTTCGTTTAAATTTTTGTGACGACGGACACGTTGACGCCGTTCCTCCAGTCTCCTGAGGCTAGCACAATACATTTCCGAGTTGACCGTTGCGCCATGACGGAGTACATGAAACAGAATATCTCCTTCTGAGTCCTAGGAGACCGTCGCCATGACTTTACAGGCTGAGTGTGCGGCTTTGAACTTTTTGCTCGAAAGAAAGGTGGTGTGACGCTACTCCATCGCCGACGACGATGTTCAATAAAAAATTGTCTCCATCAGCCTCGCAACGCGAAAGAAATTCCGTACAGATGGTCCTTCGTTGTTCTTTATGGTCTTCTGTCAGACGGCGAGGAGCTCAGAGGTGCACATACTTTTTAGTACCCCAACTGGTGGACGAGTGTGTCAGCGCTACCAGCTGAGATGTCCAAATGAGCAGCGAGGTATTTGTGATCTGTAGATCACCTCATGAGAGTGTCCGCACGTTGCAACACTAATGGATGATGATGATGATGATGATTTGGTTTGTGGGGCGCTCAACTGCGCGGTTATGAGCGCCCGTACAAATTCCCAACCTTTGCTCAGTCCAAACTCGCCACTTTCTGGAATGATGATGAAATGATGAGGACAACACAAACACTAATGGAGTGTCAGCCGTGTACGGCTGGCCGGCACGCACGATATTTCTCAGGTTTGCGCGACCTCGATGAAATGATGAGGGACGTCTCGTCCAACGACTCGACGCGCTTTTGTTCGCTGCCAGGTCCCAGTGGACATCCTGCAAGCGCCTATGAATATCTGCAATGCTCTGGTTTTCCGCCATAAGAACCTCAATGGCAGCTCTCTGCCAGGAACGCACGTCCATTAAGACGCCATTTTCAAGGTTACGTATAACGCCAGCACCAACCGTAACTTTATGAAACTATATGGGCTATATTCCACCATGTCCCACAGAAAAAATCCTCATCTTTTCAACCGAAATGGCCGAGAAAAAAATATGTTGCCTTCTTTATTGAACGCCCCTCGTAGTGAACGTTGCGACTCTTTTTCGTATTATAACTCTCGTTAAGGGCTTGTTAGAAAGGTATGAGGCAGCAATGGAATTCTAATGCTTCCTCTGAAGCAGCATTGCAGAAGTGCGTTACGAAATAAGATATGAATGCCGCCCGAAAGACGGTGTTTGAACCACCACGACATCTCGAATTAAAACGTAGCTGAACGTGAGCGTAGTAACGTAGGGCGGACGCTGCCCAATTGCACACAGGAGAGGAGTGAGAGGAGAGGGGCAGAAGAGAAGGGCAGAGCGGGGCGTGTGAAGCGCAGCGCAGCGCTGGCGCTCGAGTGCCGCTGAGACGGACAGAGACAGCGGCCGGGGCGGGCATCTGCGGAAAACTCGTTACGCGGCCATAATCACTCGCGCCGCCTCGTAATGCAGTACCGACCGTAAATGTATACTCGCACATATTATTACAAAGAGTAATTTCACATTATTAAGGAGCAACAAAAGAACGCAATTTTCAACGTAATACCGCCGGCTAAATAATATTTACATTATATATTTTTTTCCGAAATTATAGCGCGGCTGATAACTATAATTACGCGCCGACTGGCGACCTGGTCGGCCGCAACAAAATGGAATTAGGCGCGCGAGCCCCGACTCCGCTCCAGTCCCACTCGCTGGCTGCCTGCCGCCTGCTCCGTGCCTGCGTCGTCGCCGCCGCCGCCGCCACTGTTGTTGTTGTTATTATTACTTCTGGACGGCCGCCATCACTTTATGGGCAGGGGAGGCTTCGCAGATAGCATCGGATCTAACCACCGCGGGATAACATTAAAAAAGTATTATTAGGACTGCTCGAGACGTATAAATAATACGACGCTTCGCAATTACTGCCCGCGACTCGCCTTCAAAAGACCGAACGAAGTTTGATTTACGAGCGCGGCTTGCGCCGCGCCTCGGAACCCACCAGCGCCACCGCCCCCCCCCCCCCCCTCCCTCGCTCTCGCGCGGACGCGCACAAAACCTTTGCGCATATTTTATTACTGAAAGTTACGCGCACGTGAGGGCAGTCGTTGCCATTTGCCGCGTGGAAAAGCCTTCTACCGCTCACCCCCTATACCTCTGGCGAGAGAGCGTCATCACAGTATTCTCCCGTGCCACCCCGACAGCCTCCGATGAAGTAATGGGGAAACACTGCGCAGAGAGCGAGTGTGTGTGGCACGGGAGGGAGTGCAAAAAAAAGGGAGGAGGGGAGGAGGACCTATAGGAAAACTAGAAATATAAAATAATTCCGCAGCGAGACCGAAGCGTGACCGGCGCGTTCTTTAATAAAACAGTGACAGCGGCGAGATGGGGTTTTGGGGGAGCAGCGGCCGATACCGGGGGGGGGGGGGGGGGGTAGGTCCTGGGGCGCACCGTCCACGACGCAAACGAAATTATGCGCGATTTTTCCAGCGTGGACCTCGCTTCGGTTATTTAGTTCGAAACTCACATATTTCAGCCCGTTCGCCGGCACGTCCTTTTATTGCCGGTGCTGATCGAGATAGATGGAAACAGCCCTTAAGCGAGGATTATGAGGGACGTGGTATGAAAGATAGCCGCCGGGCCGGTAACCTCGTCAGGCGCGCAAGCGAAGCAGCGGCAGTAACCGGCAGGAGGGAGAAACGCCGAGCCTCGGTAAGGTCCAGAAAGTGAGTTACCATCCCAAATGGAAATGTGAACTGAGACACGGTTTGCCTGGAAGCCATAGACTCCATGTTCGTACAGGTGATCTCGTTCTCCATGGTTGGCGTAACCGAAGACGTCCTGCGACTGTTGGAAAGCTGGCCCAATGTGAACTCATTTGGAACTTAAAACTGATAAAGCAAACTCGTAAAAGAAACGCGTGCTGAAGTGCACCCATTTCGAGTAGTTATGTTAAATTGTACGACGACTGGCAGCTGACACGTAACATAAATATATGTAATGCTTGTAAATTGGCGAAAGGAACATATATCATTTGACCACATGATCGGAAACCAGTCACTGGAATCAGTGACAGCTTCAAGAATATAGCAGTCCTGTCCAGGATGATTCTAGGTGATACGGCCACGAATATCTAGCCGTGGGAAAGGATGACGAAAGACTAAGATTTACTGACTGAATTACAACGAACTGGAATTCACGGGAGAAAGAGATCGCTTATAGAAACTTTTTTCGAGCACTTCTTCGCTATTTTACATTGTTATGGGCCCTTTGCCACGTTGGATTCGCGGATGATGTCGAAAAAGTTTAAAAAAAAACTACACGCTTCATCACGGGTTCGCTTATCAGCACCAGAGTGTCATGGGAAGACTCAACAACTTAACACGGGTCACGTTACAAGAGAGACTGTGTGCTATATGCAGAGGGCTCGCGATCCAAAATGAGTCGAATAACTTATTACTTCCTCCAACGAATAGCTCGCGTTATCAGAGGCGTACTGGGAATCTTTCTTCCCATGTACCATTCGTGATTGCCATTAGGAACGGGTGGGGTGGGATAGAGTGGGGACGGAGCGGGGGCGAGGGAAGCGAAGGCATGGGGAGGGGTATGGGAAGTCAACTGGTACTCTATGTACCCTTCGTCTGGGTGGCTACCGGATTGTGGATACTGGCATGGAGATCTGTCGTCTTGCCGAAAGGCTACTCGCAGATTATAGTTCTCGGCCAAGGACAAGTATCACCAGGTTTCGTCTAGGCTACGTTTGGTAGTCAGTGATAAGATACCTTCCCTCTAAGTGACGAGACAGAAAAATCGCGGTCATAGCCAGTACAGCGTAGTCTGTGAGGAAAGGAAATTAAATTCGGCTGCAAGGCACATTTTCTTTACTAAAATTCCTTCTGAATGTGCTATCGGATGAACCAGTTCTTTGTATCTGCATTAGTGACTTGAACATTGCAGTTCACACTATGACGCAGCCACAAAACCAGAAGATTTTGATTGAAACTCTCCTTGGCCATGGAAGTCTTTGCTCATATATTCTGGTGGATTAATAGTACTCATGCTGTTGTACTAATCTTCTGGCACAGGTTCCCGGTCTCCAATTGATCACGGAGTACATCATCGCACGAATAAAGTAGTGACTACTTAGGATCCTTTTTGAGGTGGTAGGGAGCCTGGAGGTCAGAGGTAGCGTCTCCGATTAGTAATCAATATGTCCTCGGCACCGGGTTCGAAACCCGCCACCGCTTAAACTATGCTTAATAATCAGCATTAGCGGCCCGAAGATTTCCGGCATAAGAAGTCATCCTCATTCTGCCAACGGCCTTGTCAAAGCGGAAAGAGGTTCAGGGCACTCTCTTGTCCTTGGGTGGGAAACTGTCCCTAAAGGCGGAAGAATCAGCAATGATCAACGGCATGAGGATGCAGAAGGCAATGGAAATCATTGCATTAAAGACGCATAACGTGTATCCACAGGACATGTGGCTTGTGATTGAAAAAGTGTCATGATGATCTCTTCATTAGCAAAAGATTCCGGAATACTCGCCCTTTCGGACCTCCAGGACGGGACTGATAAGAGGGAGGTGATCGTGAGAAAAAGATTGAATAACCAATGAAAGGATAACGTTCTACTAGTCAGGGAGTGGAATGTCAGAAGCTTGAACGTGGTAAGGAAGCTAGAAAATCTGAAAAGGGATATGGAAAGTCTCAATCCAGGTACAGTAGGAGTCAGTTACGTGAAATGGAAATATGACAAGGATTTCTGGTCAGATGAGTATAAGGTAATATCAACAGCAGCAGAAAATGGTATAAAGGGAGTAGGATTCGTTATGAATAGGAAGGTAGGGCATAGAATGTGTTACTGTGAACAATTCAGTGGCAGGTCTGTTCTTATCAGAATCGACATCAAACCAACATCGACGACGATAATTCAGGTATACAGGCCGACGTCGCAAGCTGAAGATGAAGAGATGGAGAAAGTATATGTGGATACTGAAAGGATAATGCAGTACGCAAAGGAAGATGAAAATCTAATAGTCAGGGGGGACTGCAATGCAGATGCAGGGGAAGGAGTAGAAGAAATCGTTATATAAGAAATATGGGCTTGGGACAAGAAATGAGAGAGTAGAAAGACTAATTGAGTTCAGAAATAAATTTCAGCTAGTAATAGCGAATATCCTGTTCAAGAATCACAAGAGGAAGAGGTATACTTGGAAAAGGCCGGATGATACGGGAAGATTTCAGTTAGATTACATCATGGTCAGACAGAGATTTCAAAATCAGATACTGATTTGTAAAGTGTACCCAGGAGCAGATATGGACTCAGATCACAGAGTAGTGGTGATCAAGAGTAGCCTGAAGTTTAGGAGATTAGTCAGAAAAAATCAATACGCACTAGAGGTGGGATAGAGAAATACCAAGGAATGACAAGACGAGCTGCGCTTGAAGTTCTCTAAGGTTATATATATAGCAATAAGTAATAGCTCAGTACGCAGTACAGTTGAAGAGTAATGGGCAATCATAGAAGCTGGACAGAAAAACATGGGTACAGTGAAGGTAACTGCGAAGAGACCATCAGTAACAGAAGAAATGCTTCAGCTGATCGATGAAAGAAGGAAATACAAAAACGTTCTGGGAAATTCAGCAATACTGAAATACAGGTTACTGAGGAAATAAATAAATAGAAAGTGCAGGGAAGCTAAGACGAAATTGCTGTATGAAAAATGTGAAGAAATCAAAAAAGAAATCATTGTCGGAAGGACTGATTCAGCAGCATACAGGAAAGTCAAAACAACCTTGGGTAGCATTAAAAGCAACGATTGTAACATTAAGAAAGCAACGGGAATTGCACTGTTAAATGCAGCAGGTAGGTGGAAGGACTACACTGAAGGCCTCTATGAGGGGAAAGATTTGTCTGAAAGAAGGCAGAAGGGATAGATAACATTCCATCAGAATTTCTAAAATCATTGGGGGGAAGTGGCAACAAAACGACTATTCACGTTGCTGTGTATAGTGTATGAGTCTGGCGGCAAACTATCTGACTTTCGGAAAAATATCATCCACACAATTCCGAGAACTGCAAGAGCCAACAAGTGCGAGAATTATCGTACTATCGGCGTAACAGCTCATGCATCCAAGTTTTTGACAAGAATAATATAGAGGAGAAAGGAAAAGAAAATTGAAGATGTTTTAGACGACGATCCGTTTCACTTTAGTAAAGGTAAGGGCACGTGAGAGGTAATTCTGACGTAGTGGTTGATACCGGAAGTAAGAGTAAAGAAAAATGAAGACAAGTTCACAGGATTTGTCGACCTGGAAAAAGTGTTCGGCAATGTAAAATGGTGCAAAATGTTCGAAATTCTGAGAAAAATGGGGGTAAGCTATTGGGAGAGGCGGGTAATAAACAATATGTACGAGGGCCAAGAGGGAATAACAAGAGTGGATGATCAAGAACGAAGTGTCCGGATTAAAAATGGTGTAAGACAGGGCTGTAGCCTCTACTATCTAATCTGTATATCGAAGAAGCAATGACGGAAATAAAAGAAAAGTTTGGAAGTGGGGATTAAAATTCACGGTGAAAGGATATCAGTGATACGATTCGCTGATGACATTGGTATCTTGAGTGAAAGTAAAGAAGAATTACATGATCTACTGAAAGGAATGAACAGTCTATGAGTACTGACTATGGATTGAGAGTAAATCGAAGAAAGACGAAAGTAATAAGAAGTAGCAGAAATGAGAACAGCGAGAAACTTACCATCAGGGTTGACGGTCACGAAGTAGATGAAGTTAAGGAATTCTATTACCTAGGCAGCAAAATAATCAATGGCGGACGGAGCAAGGAGAACATCAAAATCAGACTAGCACTGGCTAAAAGGACATTCCTGGCCAAGTCTACTAGTATCAAACATACGCCTTTATTTGAAAAAGAAATTTCTGACAATGTACCTTTGGAACACAGCATTGTGTGGTAGTGAAACACAGACTTTGAGAAAACCGGGACAGAAGAGAATCGAAGCATTTGAGATGTGGTGCTAAAGACGAACGTTGAAAATTAGGTGGACAGATAAGGTAAGGAATGAGGATGTTCTGGCAGAATTGAAGAGGAAAGGGATGTGTGGAAGACACTGACAAGGAGAAAGGACAGGATGATAGGACATCTGTTAAGACATCAGCGACTGACATCCATGGTACTAGAGAGAGCTGTAGAGGGCTAAAACTGTGGAGGAAGACAGAGATTTGAATACATCCAGCAAATAATTGAGGACGTTGGTTATAAATGCTACTCTGAGATGAAGAAGTTGGCACAGGAGAGGAATTAGAGGTGGGCCGCATCAAAGCAGTCAGAGGACTGAAGGGAAAAAAAAGGAGCTTGAGCTTGGATCTGGGAGTGGTAAGATACAGAGTCAAATTTTCAAAGAAACTTTGAATAATATTTACTCCACAATCAAGACATCAGAAATGAGAAACCTGCCGACTCCGAAGATGCAAACCCGCGACCATGAAGGCAGAGGGAAGGAATTCTTCGAATGGCGTAGCCAAGCTCTTTACGGTGTACGATCGCCTGCCACAACACAGAGACCACGCGTTCCTCCTCGTCAGGCGATCCCCGTTACTATCACGAATAGCCAGCACGACAATATTTTGCAGGGAGACTGACTTGCGATTCAATCCCTTCAGAGAACTGCAAGGGTGCCCCCTCGCGGATCGCCAGGAAACCTGTCGCAAAGGAACGAAGACCTGAGACATTCAGTGATCGGTAGGTATCGATACGAGAGCAGGCACTGCTCGATTTTGATTGCAGGTATGAATAACGGCTGTACATCGATTAAGCGTGTGGCTCGGTGACTTAAGTACCTGTCAGGCACAGAGGCGAGGCTGACCGTCAGCCCAACATCATGATGATGGTCATCAGAAGAAAAACATGAGTGCAAGAGATGCTTGAGAAATGTTTTGACTGACATTATATTGCTTGCAAAGAAAGCTCATGGCGCCTGGAACTGGTCATGAATGCCCGTGCTCGTTGTATCTGTGATGTTCGACTCTTTGCGCAGCTATCCTCGCTGTGTGTAGACGAGCGCAGATATTTCCATACCTCTTGTTTCTCCAACATTTTATGAAAGAACACTGCTCCTCATATCTCTCCTGGATCTTAACGCTCTCGTCTGAACAACAGGCGGAAATACCCGTTCCCATCAGAGCAACATCCTCTCTGTCCCACTCCGTCGTTCAACCACATTCTCGAAGTCCACCTCAGTAGCAGGAACACTACTCTATAACAACCTCCCGCATTATATTAGACAACTAAGTAACATCTCCAGCTTCAGAAGACAGGTAGTGACACATCTATTAAAGCAACAATAAGATTACAATTGTCCCTGTATGCACTCGTTATCCTTGTACATTCATCTTTATAAACTGATCCTCATTGGAGAAAGAATATAGCCAACCGGTTGCAAATAATTGTTTAACACATATACATATGTTTCGACACCTCTAAGGTTGTCTACATCAGAACGAAAATTTAAAAGCCCTATAAAATAATACATACAAAAATGAGTGCCGCAGGAATGTTAAATATAACTCAGAAAATCTTGAACAAATGCTCAGTACCTTCCTGGGGAAAATCTTATTCACAATCTCAAGTCCACAGCTGCTCCTATACACAGTTCAGGAGTTTATAAAATCACTTCTGAGACATGTCCCTGTTACTATATAGGACAAACTGGAAGATATTTCAATGTCAGGTTTAAGAAATATTCATTGGGAAAAATAGGCACTAACGTACAAATTCCACTTTTGCTTATCATCTGTTAATTTCCAGTCACAGATCGGAAAGTGTTGTAGAAATTTCTATTTTACACAGGCGAAAGAAAAGTCAAATGCTCCACGTATTCGAAGAGCTGGAGATTTTCAAGCACATTTCTAAGAACGATGGCCTCATCCTCAACGAGCAGTTACAATTAAGTAACAAAAATTTTTTCAATGGCTTTAATCCAGTAACTGCGTATTTTTGATTCCTTTATTTTTTTACTATGTTTCCCTGCCTCTTGTTCCGAAACATCTTTTTCTCCAAATCCTATACAGATGTGTACTATTAAAGTTTCTTTCATGCAGATGTTTTTCGACTGTGCAGCTGTTTGTGTTAATACTCTACAATGTTCTGTACTTTACGTAATGGATACTTCAGTAAAGCCTAACAGATAGCTCTCAGATGTACTTCATTTACTTGACTACTTTGTATTTTTAAAAATACATGCTCTCATCCTTTGATTTTTTTTTTTTTAATAATTAACTGATGTTTGATTCGATTAATTCTGTTATCATGTCTCAAATGGACATCTGTCAGTGTCCGCGTCCGATAGGCGGCGCAACTTGTGTCTTGTTTTCGTAGCAGCAATGTAAACCATTGGGCCGCTCAATCTGATGATGTTCCTTGCAAGGTGAAACGTTTTTAATTTTTAATGTTTGACTTGAGCATGTGAGCTACAGATTTTGACTACTGCCTACTCGTCATGTAACCTTCGGTAAGTAAACACTCTATGTTATGACATTTTTCATCTTCGTTAACGTTCCTCTCAAAATTGTTTGTCTGTGTGTTATTTTAGAGGACTTTATTACATTTCCATTCTGAAGCAGACATCCTTAGATGTGTCGAAACCTAGGTAAATGTGTTAAACAATTATATGCAACCGGCTGGCAGAGCTTTTCCACCACTGAAACTTATATATGGCTGCTTTAGAGCCGGCCGGTGTGGCCGCGCGGTTCTAGGCGCTTCAGTCTGGAACTGTGTGACCGCTACGGTCGCAGGTTCGAATCCTGCCTCGGGCATGGATGTGTGTGATGTCCTTAGGTTAGTTAGGTTTAAGTAGTTCTAAGTTCATGGGGACCGATGACCACAGATGTTAAGTCCCATAGTGGTCAGAGACATTTGAACCATTTGTTGCTTTAGACACTCAAATAATTTTAACAGTTGCCATATTCAGATCGTTATTTCTTAGGCAACTATAATGTAACAGATACTGTAACCACCACAACAATGGAAATACTTGCCATCACAGTTATTTCATTATCTGTGAGCTAACAAATGTACTACGAACTTGAACAATATTATGAAAACAAACTAAATTACGCTGTTACAAGCGTTATGGAGTCATTCAAAAAATGCGTAGCAATTGTTCACCTAGGGGCTAAGAATACCATATTCGATACAGTTGCCTGGCTAAAATCGCAGTGGGATAGGCACATCCCAAACAAGATCTAAATACTCAGACCAGTGACAAGATGGTTCTCTGGAGATGCTGGGCATACAATATAAGCATTTGAAGTTCCGGACGAGATAAATTGATGACATCAAGAAGACTTCTGCACTCACGGCATTACCTGGTATGGAGTTAGGAAGAACAAAATGGCTCTGAGCACTATGGGACTTAACATCTGAGGTCATCAGTCCCATAGACATAGAACTACTTAAACCTAACTAACCTAAGGACATCACACACATCCATGCCCGAGGAAGGATTTGAACCTGCGACCGTAGCAGCAGAGCGGTTCCGGACTGAAGCGCCTAGAACCACTCGACCACAACGGCCAGCTAGGAAGAACAAACATAGAGGATGAGTTACATGTCGACCGTTTTACCAAATCTTGTCTTCATAAGATGTGACTTCGAAAGATGGAAACACAAAAGAAAAATGAAGTGTCAGTTTTTAATGTTTGCGATTTCTGCTGCCAGGACCGAGACGAATTGGCCAGCACTGCTAAAACATTATAACAGTAGAAATAAATTGAAGAAGGTAAGAGTGAAGTGGGACTAAGCGCTCACTCCTGGACGCCGGTTTCCCTCCGACTGCTCCACGGCGAGCGTGGAGGGCTTCTGCCTCCGTCCTTCGAGTCCTAGAGTCTCTGGTTGCCTAGTGTGCGGTGGGGAATTTTTGCCAGCTGGCGAACGGTAACCGGAACTGCTTTGGTGAACAACAGAGAACGAGCAATTTCCGGCGGCGAGGCCCCGCTGTGAGAACTCCGTAACCGCGTTAGCTGGAGGGGCCCCCGTAACTAGGTTCGGACGGCGACGCCGCGTCCCAGTTCCGTGCTTGTTTCTTATGCCGCGACAGCCCGCGATCAATATGTCACGACTGTAAATGAGGGACGCCATCAGAGTGCGTGTGTGCGCGCGCGAATGCCAGTGCCGCAGGATGCTACGGTGGAACGACGCTGAGAAGCGACCGCCTCGGATATACAACCCAATGCGAGACGCGTGCCATAAATCTAGTGTTCAATAAATATTTTACATCTATTCTAAACATTGTCCTCTGATACTTAGTATTAAGCCGTAAATATCTGCTTAGGAAATATGTTCAAATTTGCCGAGTTACTAGCACAAAGCAGCGCGGAGTGGCCGCGCGGTTAGGGGCGCCATGTCACTGACAGCGCGGCCCCTCCCGCCGGAGGTTCGAGTCCTCCCTCGGGCATGGGTGTGTGTGTTGTTCTTAGCATAGGTTTGTTTAAGCACTGTGTAAGTCTAGGGACCGACGACCTCTGCAGTTTGGTCCCTTAAGAACTCACACACACACACACACACACACACACACACACACACACACACACACACTAGCACAAAGCATAAGTAAACACTTTACTTTCAACTACGAAGTTTATTCCAATTACTATTCACATAAACTACTTAATGGATAAACCAATACAGACTCACTAGCTATTAGCACTAGCCCTTAATACTTCAAAATATGGAACATGGCAGCAGTCAGCAATTGTACAATTGCGGATAGGACGAGAGTCATACATCCACCCAGTTGCATGTCAAAAGACCTAGGCTTCGACAGATATATCCCTGTCTTCCTCAGAAGAAGTAATAACAACTGTTTTTAAAATTTTGAAAGAAATGCACATGTACTTGGCAGCAGCCTTGGATAACTAGGTACGTACAAACTTTAAAATCTTTAATCGCGGCAGCAGTCCACAATTCTACAGTTGACTGCCGCCGCGTTCCAGATTTTAAAGTTCCAACCAGTCCAGGTACCTATGGCTGCTTCCAAGTACATGGACGTTTCTTTTAAAATTTTAAAAACAGGTGTTATTACTTTTTTTGAAGAAGACGGCTTTACATCTGTGACACTTAGGTAATCATCTGAATAAACTTTTGACGTGCAACTGGTTGGTGTGTGATTCACACTGTACCCTTAATATTTCTGTGCGATAGCTGCATCAGAGCATACTGATGACATCTTGTCCATGAGACTCTGACTAGAAACCTCTTGTAGGAGCACCATGGAAATGATGATTACAAGCTTGTTGTCACACAGGCATCGGCCAAACAGTATTATGGACTACTGATAGTGACTAGCCGGCCGGAGTGGCCGAGCGGTTCTAAGCGCTACAGTATGGAACCGCGCGACCACCACGGTCGCAGGTTCGAATCCTGCCTCGGGCATGGATGTGTGTAATGTACTTCGGTTAGTTAGGTTTAAGAAGTTCTACGTTCTAGGGGACTGATGACCTCAGAAGTTAAGTCCCATAGTGCTCAGAGCCATCTGAACCATTTTTGATAAAGACTAATCTGTGGTGCTGGTTTAATAAATAAACAATTTACATGAGCACTGACAGAAATAAACTTTATACTAACCAAACACTTATGTTTACAATTTTTCTCAAAAGTATCAACTGCAGCTTTACTGGACGAGAAAGTGTCTTCAGAACGATCTTCTCTACTTTTGAAAGGCAGCTCTTTCAGGAAGTACGAACAGTTCTGTTGTAACTTAAACAGTCAACTGTTCTTGCAACTTTCCTGGTGGGTACAATGTCATATTAAATTCTTAGCTTACCATCCCCACCGCTATAGCACATCAAGATGGGAGCTTGCACATATGACCACATACTGCTAACGCCTACGATTGCACGACAGTTCTTCTTAAATCTGAAGATAGATACATGCACACTTTTCCAATATTCTCTAATTATCCTTTCCTTTTTTTCACATTTCTGTCATAGTTGTTAGTATTGGTTAATCTGACTCTTCTTAAAGTGTTTGGAACATAAGCCAGAAGTAGGTGAACCTATAATTATCCTTAGCTGCCATGGTCGTTTGTTATAAGCTAGTTACTTTCGTAAGTTATTTATGTGTAAACTTTTATAAACATAAGGGGTGATCCAAGAGCCTACGTTCGAAGGCCATGCAGTCCAGAATCAGTACGCCAATCAGGCAAAATCACCGTGAGCATTGAGGCAATCATTCCACCGACGACTGCTGACCACAGATGTTAAGTCCCATAATGCTCAGAGCCATTCCACCAACGCACCAGATTTCAGACACCGATTTGGTAAACACTGTGTCCTACTGCTTGAAGAAGGATGTAAGCGCATTCTGCATATACTCGTCGGACAGGAATTGTCGAACCCTCAAGGCCTTTTTTAAGCGACCAAAGGCTTGCTAATCGCATGGGTACCGTTCGTCAGTGATGGAGACACCAGGTTCAATAACCAATGGATTCCAGTAATCAAAGAACAAGATGACCATAACCTTTCCAGCCAGTTAACTTCTTGGGACGACGGGTCAGATTTTTTAATGGGAAAATGAAGCACTTTCGAAGCTACTCCGTTTCTGTAGAAAAAAACCGGAGTGCTTTCGAATTTTCTAGATTTTTTTTGAGAGATAAAAATGAGTACGTATTAATGTTTCCACTTATTATAATAATGAGATTTATTTACAAATAGAAAAAACATTTTCACAAATTCATCTAACTTTTACTGATATTCTGTGGATGTTTAAGCATCTTTCAATAATGTAAGATCTTCTTTTACATATTCAAAAAATTCTGTACATGACTGATTAAATTCATCACAACTTTTCTGGAGCTCTGTCACGATCAGTTCTATACTACATGTTTTTCTTGTCTCATTACATTTGTTATTCGTTAATGAGACCACTCTTTCCACAAAAGCATTAGACCGCGATGTACTGAACAAGAATCCCTCTATCTTATAAATATTTGGCACACTACGTTATGGTACTGCTGAAAAGAAACGTAACCACTTCGATACATCACACTTTCAAGTACGTTAGTCTTGAATTCAGAGAATTGTTCACACAAGCTAACAATAAAACGTGATCTCTCAGGTTAAGAATTTCCATTGCAGCTTCAATGTCTCTAAATTCAATTTCATTCTCTAAGGGAAAACCAGCTATCCACTTATATCGGTTACTGGCGGTAATATCGTGTCTTTTTTCCAGGTACTGAGTAAAATACAGTAAGAGCCATTGAAATCTTCTGAAACTTTTTTTGTAAGTACGGAGATAAGCCACCAAGAGTTCTTTTGGCTTGTAGCCATAAAAACCATCCTTCTGCCTCTGTTTAAGCTTATCAGATAGAAGACGCATTTGTTTATGGGTCTCCAGGACGATAAAATCACAGCCTTCGAGAGTTCTGTTAATTGTATCCAACAGGGTTTCCGACATTGCTCACAAAATGGAGGTATATTTCTGGCATGATTTGCTGCTCAGGGTTTTCAATCAGAAAAACTTATCCCAGAAATTTTGGACACTCACCTGTACTTTGAAATACCTCTGCATGGCATCCCAGTTCAAAAGAATTCTGTTTACAGCTCTAGTCAAAGAAAGCCGTATTGTGGAAATATGTCTCAGTATCTCTGTCTATTCCAGTTCCGCGAACTGGAAAGAGGTATCAGTTCATATCGTCTTTCTGCAGAAACCGTGAAATGGTTCAAATGGCTCTGAGCACTATCGGACTTAACTTCTGAGGTCATCAGTCCCCTAGAACTTAGAACTACTTAAACCTAAGGACATCACACACATCCATGCCCGAGGCAGGATTCGAACCTGCGACCGTAGCGGTCGCGCGGTTCCAGACTGTAGCGCCTAGAACCGCTCGGCCATGCCGGCCGGCAAACCGTGAAATGAATAGAAATTTTTAGAATATGCTTTCCACGTCGATATCCGATTTATCAATCGCGTTCTTAATTGCATTGTGAAGTATATGATTAGTGTAATTTGCCTTTACAATGTTTTTGTTCTTACTGAGTAGTGACTGAAAAACTCATTTATTCGTGTCAAAATTAACGCTTGCATTATCAGCACTGTTAGAAGAAACCTTATTTACACTCAAATTGTGGATATCTAAACTTCGCAATAGCAAATAAGTCACTCCGGAAGAGGTTTCATCAGCATTTTCAATGAAACTCGAAAATTTGTTTTATACTCCTTTCAGTGGGTCAAAATAGCCAATGCAAACAGGGAACAACTTTCTGTTGCCCTTATTTGTTGCGTGTATTGCCAATGAAAAGAAACTGAGGTATTTCTGTGCCTCTTAAAACGTCTAAAAAGTTGTTCACACTTTAAGGAACCAGCACATTCTTCACAAACATTTCCGCTTTTGTTAGTCCACAAGAAAGCTTAGAAGCTGTAGCAGAATCTTCGAACACGTGTGAAACGAGCGTATTTCCGCAGTCCAAACTGGAGGAACTGTGACTGTGTTTCACTGCATGATACACTAAGTCCAGTTCACTTGAAGCGACATTATGGTGTTCCGTTGCATTCTTTTTACGAACAAAATAGTTCCGCGGTTTCAAAACAGCTTTTTCTTTCAATGCGTGTGCCTTACCTTCTAGTGTAGAGCAAGTCGGTTTGTCTGCTGTACGAAAAACTAAAATCCTTTCTGCATAAAACACAAAACGCCCTGTATTCATTCGGTCCTGGTTTTGTCCAACAGAACATATTTTCCCAAATTTTCAGATACACTTGAGTGTGTTCAGATTTCGGTTTTTTGTTTTGGGGAGTCTACTGCGAATCTTCAATTCTAAGTTCACTCCGTCTAAAACTAATTAAAACAGCCATGTTTACACACTGGGACATAAATTGCCTTTATTAATATTTATGATGGAAATACGAGACTGAGTACTTATCAATCGGTATCGCAAGAAAATCAGTGAACCGGAAATGTTTTTCATTCTGTCTACAGGTGAACAGAAACTGGTAATACTGACAATAACGCTTAATAATCATAACAGGTTACGCAACAATGGTTTGTGGCTCCTACAATCTGTCCGACCGAACATTCGGCTTCGGTCAACACTTCCCCATATTTTGGCCGAAGCCGAAGCTTTCTACCAAGCACCGAAATTCAGCTGTTAGAATTGCGCATGGGCGGTGGACATCCAACAATTAAACTGCAACAGTCGCGAAGCTTTCACATACTGGGCGCGGACTGTAGTACAGGGTGTTGGGTCAGTCGGCCGCCATCGCCAGTAAATACAAGTTCGTACGGGAATTTCATTATCTACTTTGGTGTTTTATCATACGACTGCGAAAATTTTTATCTGACCGAGAAGAAGAGAAAATTGAGTTTGTGAAAAGCACATTAAAAACCGAAAAACGTGAGTATTGTTTTTACAATATTTATTAAGTCATTTAGTTCTCAATAGTACTTCAAGCCTTGGCTTTGTTTAACACCTGTTCTTATTAATGTTGAGGTTTTAGAGACAAGTGTCACTATACCTTGAGAAGTTTCTCTGTTTCCCTGAGCTCCCTTAGTTCTTCTCGGAATCCGGAATGTTCCGTAGCTCTAGGCACTGCTGCCAACGAACGCGCATTTGCTATGTGCCACACTATAACGAACAGATGTTCAGTGCGCAGTGGACAAGTAGTGATTGTGATTGACTTGTTGATGTTTATGTCCGTTCTGAGTATTAAAATAATTCTTTACATGGTTTTCAGTGTCTCACCCAGTGAATAATTTATCTCAGCAGGATTTACTTTTATCTATATTTAATATTCATTGATATATACATATTATGGTTAACGCTTAGGCGAACCTTTTTTTTTAAAAAAAGCACTTTCGTGTTGTTTACACCACAGCAAGCGAGGACTTCGAATCGCAAACGGCGCGCGTGTTGTCAATACGGAGAGGAAGCCATTCTCTTGTTACGCAGCGGTCTTTTTTCTTTTCGCTACCCCTTGCCGCGCATTCCCCTCAGCTGAGGGAAAACTTTACGAAGAATATTCGTTAGCTTTATATGCGTGCGATATATCTCGAAGTTGGACATGTGCATTTCGATCGTTTCAACTCGCATCATATTCGCTTGTTACCGACAACAGTGGCAAAGAAAGAATAATTTTTGAAAGACTGTGTGCGCCTTCTTTTCGGAATTTTTTAAAAACAAATCTCAAACAGTTTACCAGAAAAAATACATATTAGTATTTATACTATTCCGATTTTTCACATGGTCGGCGCTCATTACTCGCGCCGGGATAAGTTTAGATTGCGACTTTTTTTAAAAAATTTTCAATGAAACTGATCTCAAAAAGGACTCTGTCTAATCTCTACCAGGAAGAATACTGATCAGTATTCTAAATACTACGACTTTTCGCGTGGCCGGCTCTCGTTGTTCGAATTCGATATTCTAATGTAATCGGTATAGATTGCACACAGAGGGGCACTGACGCACAGGAATTCCACAAATACACATTTTTATTTCCAATTCATTAGATAGTTGTCTTTCTATGTCTTGCTGTTGGCTCTGACACGATTCAACGATTTGCGCCGCTTTTTGGAACTATAATATTCAATTTACTGCGACATACGTTCATCACTGTTCTACATTCATCAGTAGGCATTATATTTTACTTAATTTCTGAAAATAAATACGTTTTTATGTGCAGACTGTTCAAAATAGTCCTCTTGTGGCCCTTTACATTTATGTATTGGAACGTTGGGATCGTCAGTCACTGTTCTCTTTCGGAAAGAAGAGTTTTAAGTCATAATACAAGTCCTCCGCAAACTAACAAAAAAAAATTGTTAATTTTAAACCAAAGAGCATGTATTTGATTAGCAGAGGGCTTGGATCTGACAAATACGTGTCGTGTTGCCTATTTTATTGCTCTATATCCTTAAAGAGCCAAATACGAAATTCTGTTTTATTTCATCTTTACATACTTTTATATTCGTTCGCCTCACATATTTTCTTTTTGAAAAAAAAATCTTGCATTTTTTTTTCAACATCGTTGGCTGCTATTGTGAGAATTTTAAGACAAACAATAAATTCGCAAGACGTGCAGGCACCTCGTGGCACAATGGGCAGTCCTAAAAAGTAATAATAACAAAAAATGATATTAGTAGTAACAATAAATTAACTTTTCAAATCCCCAAGAAATTTGTAATTTTAGAGAAGTCGAAAGAGAGAACAAGATTTCCTGCTTTTTGTTCTAGTACGAACAACTTGATCGTTGCGAATTGCCTTGCCTTTATTAATCTGTATTTTAGTGTAAAACTTGATAAAAGAAGTTGCGGAATATTCATTTCTAGGGCAACACTCACTGATGTGGACCGATGACATCGCTGTTTGGTCCCTCCCCCCAAATCAACCAACCAATTCACCGATGCGAAGCAAACATACGGAAACCCGTGTAATCGACCAATAGGGCGGAAGCACTGTGACCACCCAATCGGCCGACGATATGGGTCTATGTCGTCGAAAATAATTTGACGGCCGATGTCGGTTGCACTGTGATCGTACCCTATAACCCTTATACGTGCATGGATTGCTTTTTTTATTAATCAAAAGTTCATATTCGCGGTCTCTCTAGTCTAGTGGTTCGCATTCCGAACAACTAAGCCGAGGAGCTGAGGGTTCGAATCCCGTGGGTAAATGAGGGTGTGATGAGCAAGACCATTTATACAAAAAGCATGGATTTTTCTATGTATTTAAGTATGTTTATTACACTGTCTGGTCGCCATAGTACACGCTTCGGCTTAGTTTAGGGCTAGAGATGGTTTGTGTGATTGTTGAAAGATTTATTTGTTTGTTATCTTTTCTTTCAGGTACATAATGGCTTCTGTGAGACTAAATCCAATTTGGGAACATTTTTGGAAGAACAATGATAAAGCAACTTGTAAAGTGTTTACTAAATAATTGTCTATTGGTAGTACCTTAACAAAAACATAGACCATTATAAATATTAAAAATAATTTGTCAAAACTTCATAAAAGGGAATGGGCAGCTCATTGTAAAACAAATAAAAAACACCAGACGAGCCACAGACATTTAACTCTTTGCAGGAGAATACGGCAGTCAAAAAATGTATTTTACCGGATGTAACTAAGAAAACAGTAGCTCGCTGTGTCCTGATAATCATCCTATATCGTTGCGAATCGATAGAAGTATTATGGATCTCATTATTATCCGCATGCTCCTATACAACGTTGTTGAATGAGATGCATTTCGCAGGCTCAATTTGACTGACCATGACTCTCCGTCCGGATACAGGAAAAAGTCTGACAAATAATTTAGAATGACTTTAATGCAAACGACGTACGAAAATGTAAAAGAAAAAGTCGTACTTCTTTTAGAGAAGGCTGAATGGGACAGCTTTACTACTGATATATGGAATAACCCAGCAAAGACATAATCACTGATAAGTTGCACAATCCACTTCATTAAAGGCCCAAAAAGGGAAAAAGTTATACTGGCAGCCACTGTCTTGGAAGAAGATCACACAGGGCATCATATTTCAGAGAAACCTAACCAAATTATTGCCGAATTTAATTTTACAAATAAAATCAACATGGTATCTGCGACAATGCTTTTAATATTCAAGCAGCCATGTGTTGTCGAAACGTTTCTTATACTGAATGCGTAATTCATACGCTGCAGCTAGTTATTGATGATGTCATATTCAAAGACGCTTCTGTAATGGATATAATAAAAAGAAGTGAACAAGCTTCTCCATATTTAAACAAGTTTCAAGAAACTTGTGACTCACCCAAAAAGTTTGCGATTCTTGATGTCCAAAATCACTGAAACAGCACTTATGTGACGTTGGAAAGACTCGTTGAACAAAAAACTGCTATCAATTTACACATGGCAGAACGCGGTGGGATAATAATCCCAAGCACAGAAGAATGGGTAGAAATAAGTTACAGTACATAAGTACTTAAGGTGCTTTCACCAAGCAGCATTTGATCAGTATCCTTAATAATACAATTGATCGTCAAACTTAATTAAAACTTGACCTCAAAAGCTGAAGATTCTGAAAATGTAAAACTGCTCACGACCCAGTCGTGCGAACCTGTGAACAAATGGTTGAATGGCTCTGAGCACTATGGGACTTAACTTCAGAGGTTATCAGCCCCCTAGAACTTAGAACTACTTAAACCTAACTAAGGACATCACACACATCCATGCCCGAGGCGGGATTCGCACCTCTGCCCGTAGCTGCGACCGTAGCGGTCGCGCGGTTCCAGACTGTAGTGCCTAGAACCGCTCGGCCACCCCGGCCGGCGAACCTGTGAACAGGAGATACTCCGCATTTATTGATTGCAACTCCTAATAGGTCCCCTTTTTAAAACGAAGCAGACTAGCGATAAAACGGAAAACACTAGGGTTGAAACATTATAATTTTTACGGTTGAATGAGTCTCGGACAAGTCAAACAGCTTGTATGGACCTTTCTGTTCAACATCAGATGCAGGTATCGAAAATGCATCCTCAAAAAACCATAATGATTTATGTGATTCACACGAGAAACTTGCATTACCTTTCAGAAGTGGTAACGAGTTGGATTTGGAACATCACTATCCTCCTTTTGAAGACATCTAACATGTTTTTAAAAGAACCTGCGCTTCTGTGTCATGCTGACATATATGAATACTGTGCCTCTAGTCCACATACTTATATATGCTCAACTGCACTTAAACATTGACCTGCTCCTCCTACTAGTATTCCTAGTGAACAACTGTTCGGCGCAGTGGGACAGATATATGCGAACAGATGATGTAACTTCACTGGCGAAAATGTGGACAAATTATTATTTTTAGCTTACAACATAAGACTGTTTAATTTTTATTATTAATGCTTTTTCATTGACAGATATAAAAACGCTAATGGAAATTTAAGATTGATTAGGCTTTCATTATGTGTTTTTCCAATTGTAACTGTTCAAATGCTTTTTTAAGTAAATAAATATTATAATTTACTTTATTTCAAATTGTTGTAATTTCTGACACATTGCAAGATAATTTTAAACATCTGATTAAATTGATTATATTTTTAAAAATTCATTATTTTATCCACATTTTGTCAATCGTGAACAGAATTTCTTGGGGCTATTAAATCTTCGGCTTCGGTCAGAAATCGACCTTCGGACGGACGCTGCGTACACAGTTCCCAACGCCTACCCAAAATAACCGATCACCTTCTGCGGTCAAATGAGACACGGATTTAACGTTTTTCGAAAGTACGTTATAGCAACGTTTATTTCCATATTTGGTACTTATGAGTAGTAAGGAATATGATTAAATAAAATATTTTGTAATATAATAACTGTAAGGCCACTACGGATGTCAGCAATTGAAAACAATACGTTATAGTCACGAAGCCTACCACACTGTACCCATACATCTCAAGCAGAACAAGAACAAAACGCCTGTTCTAAGGGCACGGACTAGTCTGACGCTAGCTGCTGTGCACTTGCTCTCAAGAAGTGACTGGCTGTGTTACCAACTTATATCTGTAACCACCATGAACATGTAGCACACACATGTCCAAGCAAACAACGAAGTTATGGTTATTTTGACCACTTACGGTTGCAACAGAAGCAATAGTTATCTTCTGATGTTTCTGATATTCACGAAAGTATTTACATGAACACAAACTTAAAAAAAAGGCAGACACTTAGAGACTCCAAGGAAAAAAACGAAGTACCAAAATCTCTCTGCTTTCTGTGTTGCTGGAAGACCTCCCACGTTCACTAGCCGTCTTTGGTGTGTGACACAGTCGCGCATCTCAGGTGATGCTCCAGACTTTCTATAACTGAGTCCACCTAAGAAGATCCTTGACAGTTAGAAGTGCTGTTGCCAGCTTTCGACTGTGAACCACTTATGGCTGCAACAGAAGCAGTAGTTATTTACAGAACTGTGACAACACTGAGCCGTTTCCACAGACACGTTTACAAAAACGCTTTCTTAGCGTCTTTTGTTCTAGAAATATCCCTAACTTAATACTTGTTCAAAGGAACCCATTTGACAGTTACACCAAAGCAGATTTTTAGACGCGAAACAGCTAGCCCTGAAGAGACGAACTTTTTGACACTTCATTTACTTGCGTAGCATCAGCTATTCGTGAAATATTTCAGTTTTCCCCCAAATCTCTAAGTTTTTCTTTAATTACCCTTCTGCTCAAGTTGATACCCCCATTTGATGCTTTCTCATTCTAGGATTGGCTATGAAAATTTGGGCGCTAATCCAGAGTGTAATTATTTCTCAAATCTCTCGTTAAGTTGACTGGATTATTTCCAAGCAATTAAAAAACTAGACCTTAAGCTGGTCAATTTGATACCTCAATTTGACCATTTCCAACTCTTCATTTGGCAATGACAGTGCAGTCAATTTTTTTTCAAATAACTAAGTTTTTCTTAATTACCTTGATTAATTTGAAGCAAAAAAACTTCTTTGGCAAAACTAGACATTGCGCTGGTCAATCTGACAGCCAATGAAGAGTCGGAGAAAAACCTACTGTGTAATTTATAGGGAGACATGTTCCCATTACACTCCACCTTTTGGAAAAAAAAGCATTTTTCCTGGGAGGGTTCGCTTGTCTACAGCATTCGTCCTGTTGTAATGCTTTGTTTCCTTAGCTGGGTTTCCTCCTCCTCCAACTCCAGGCGCACGATTTTTGTGTATACGCAACAGCAGGCGATGAAGTCTTTGCGATTAGAGTTCAAACTTAACATAGCAAATAAATCATGCAGGAATTAACACAGCTGTAAGAAGTTACAGTAATGGAAGGGCTAAGAGAAGACGACAGTACGCTGAAGTAAACCGAATGTATATTGTTACGTTTCAGAGAATTACAGGTCCTCAGATAGTGTATGCAAATCCGTGAACATTAATTACTTTTTTTTTATGAACGCCTGGTGTCGCAAGCTCTGCCGATAAGTATATAAATACGAATTCATGCCTCAAAAGGACGGCAAATCATCAAATTGCCGCCGTTAAGTTAGATCAAAGATAAAGGACAAAGCCACTGATAACGATTGCATTAGACGCGTTCCTTTCAATTTACCAAAAGAAAAAAAGCATAATTTCAGTTTTTTATCGAGAACTCATTATGAATGTGAGTTAAATGAGAAAGACCAACCTTTATAAAGAAGCGGGAAACAACTGTGTGATTGTCCCAGCGCGGTACGTTATTATCGTTCGCTATAGCACTGCTAAATGGTTCCGTGAATAACACTAAGATAGCGCTCTAGTGTTAAACAATTTACGGCCTCCCTTAGTTAACAGCACACCGTGTCGTCTGCAAACAATGGCGTTCAACTTTACAAAGAGCTTTTTATTCCGCTTGGTGCCCTGGAATTTCCTCTCTGAGTCTTAGTATAGAGGACTTGGTCATCCGTAAGCGTCTTGTACAAACCACCCATATAGTTCTTGCAATCATTTGGAGTA
The DNA here is from genome assembly GCF_021461385.2 of Schistocerca piceifrons. Lineage (NCBI taxonomy): Eukaryota > Metazoa > Arthropoda > Insecta > Orthoptera > Acrididae > Schistocerca > Schistocerca piceifrons. Next base: position 169,326,225 of record NC_060141.1, on the reverse strand, counting down.
TCTTCACAAGAATGTGACTGGCTTGAACAGTTTTTTTCATTAGAATCCGGTACGTCATACTGACAAGGCCAAGTACAAATTCTTGAATAGTATAGGAGGTGCTGAATTTAAATAAGAAAGAAGAAAATATAAAAAAGGACAAATGAAGCAGCCAAAGGGAATACAGAGGTCTATAGGTGACACTGACAGGAAGTGTAAAGTGGCTAAGATTGAATGACTAGAGGTGAAATGCAAGGTATAACTAGACGAAAGATAGATGTCGCCTACAGGAATATCAAAGTGTCCCTTGGAGAGAAGAGAAGCAGCTGCAAGAACATCAAGACCTCAGTTGGCAAGCCAGTATTTAGCAAAGAAGACAAAGCTGAAAGGTGAAAGGAATATATAGAGGGCCATGTAAGGGGAAAAAAAGTTGAGGACAATATTACAGAAAGAGAAGAGGAAATAGGTGAAGATGAGATGGGAGGAGGAGGATATTAGTGTTTAACGTCCCATCGACAACGAGGTCATTAGAGATGGAGCGCAAGCTCGGGTGAGGGAAGGATGAGGAAGGAAATCGGCCGTGCCCTTTCAAAGGAACCATCCCGGCATTTGCCTGAAGCGATTTAGGGAAATCACAGAAAACCTAAATCAGGATGGCCGGAGACGGGATTGAACCGTCGTCCTCCCGAATGCGAGTCCAGTGTGCTAACCACTGCGCCACCTCGCTCGGTGATGATGAGATGGGAGACATGAAACAAGGTCCAGGGAGCAGACGACATTCCCTCAGAACTGCTGGGATCCTTGGAAAAGCCAGCCATAACACGTATTCAACCTGGTGTGCTCTGTATGTGAGACAGGTGAAATATGCTCAAGATATCCAGAAGAACGTAATAATTCTAATTCCAAAGAAGACAAGAACGGACAGGAACACTATCGAACCAACACTTACTAAGTCATGGTTGAGAAATAACGACTGGAATTATTTACAGAAGAATGGAAACACTAGTAGAAGCCAACCACGGGGAAGATAAATTTGGATTCCGGTGAAATGTAATAACGTGCGCGGCAATACCGACCCTTCATCTTTTCTTACACAGGTTGAAGAAAGGCAAGCTACGTTTATTACCAGATTTAGAGAAAACTTGTGACCATGTTGACTTGATTACGTTCAATGAAATTTTTAAGGTAGCTGAGCTAAAATACAGGTACCGAAATGTTATTTACATGTACAGAAAACAGACTGCAGTTACAAAATTCGAAAGATATGAAAAGGAAGCAACAACTGAGACGAGAGTATCACAAAGTTGCAGCCTCAGCCCGGCATTATTCAACCTATACATTGAGTAAGCTGTGCAGGAAACCAAGGATAAATTTGTAAAGGGAATTAAAGTTCAGGAAGAAGAAAGAAAAACCTTGCAGTTTGCCGGTGACTTTGTCTGTCGGAGGTAGTATAGGAATGGAGTGTGTCTACAAAAGAGGTTGTATAAGATCAACATTAACGAAAGCAAAACAATGCTACCGGAATTTAATCGAATCGTATCAGGCTGAGGGAATTAAGTTAGAAGATGAGAAACTGAAAGTAGTTGATCATTTTAGCTATTTGGGCAGAAAATATAAATGATGTGTGCCGAAGTAGAGAAGATGTAACACGCAGATTGGCAATAACAAGAAAAGCATTTCTGAAAGAGAGACATTAGTTGACATGCGATACAACTGAAGGATTCTTTCTGAAAGCATCTACCTGATGTGAGCCTTGAACGGTGAACCATAAATAGTGTATACAATAAGAGAACAGAAGCTTTTGAAGTGTGGTCCTGTCGAAGAATTCTGAAGATTAGATGGGTAGATCGAATGGCGAGTGAGGAGCTACCAAACCGAATTGGGGGAAAAAAAAAAATTCTGGCACAACTTGACTAACTGAATGGATAGGTTGATACGATGCATCCTAAGGCATCAAGAAATTTTCAGACTTTCAGGGGGGATGGCGAAGGGTAATGTATGAATTTGGGGTAAATGACCCTGGTCTGGAAAAGACCTGGTCGAAAGTTGTAAGAGAAAATCATTCTGATACCTCTCACAGAGGAATACATGTGCCGGCACTGTTTTTGCTAAGATTGTAGGGTAGGCAACATGCAAAAACAAGAAGAAAGTCTAGTAAATATGGGCTAAAATGCGTACCCTAACAGCTACGAGCACTTGTTCAAAAGAAGAGGTGTTTCACAGCGGCGAAGATAAAAAGTGCTCATAGATTATCATGCTTACATTTTACAGCCTATATTTACTACTCCGAAAACATTGAAGCCAAAGATCTTATAGTGGAAGAGATGAGTTTCACAGTATCGAAGATGCACAAGTGCTCATAGCTCTTACGGTATGTATTTCAGAGCCCAAGTTTACTACACCATTTTTGTCTTGTTTTTGTCCGTACTAGCACCTCCGAAAGTTGCCCACCTTATAGTCTTAGCAACAACAGTACCGATACATATATTCCTCCTCCAGAGGTATCAGAACGGTTTTCGCTTATAACTTTTGATTCGGTCGTCTCCCGGCCAGGGCGTTTTACCTCAGATTGAGACATTAGCCTTTCTCTATCATCACTTAAAGTTTGTAACATTATCACGGAATTACCCTGTAAAGCAAAGTATGTAACCTCTATAGGATTACGATCCGTACGTATTGTAGCGAATCCTTTTCTCCGCTATTGTTTTATTCCAACTACTGGCGATCGGATGTTCTACGCGCGTACGACCATTATGGATTTCAAGAGGCCTTCCACTCTTCTTTTTAGTGCACGTTGCGAAACATGGCGTTCTACGATGCCATTTTGCATGTCTCTGCAATGATGGTGAACTGTCTGCATTACTCTGTAGGTCAGAGAGAGAGAGCTGAGAATCACCGCTTCCAAGATCCTGGAACTCCTCTGCTGAGACGGCGGATGAACAGCTATGCAATCCACTTCGTCATTTCAGCCCACTGAATTTTTCTGTGATGTACAAGCGGTGCCTTTATCTGCGCATATATGTGCTGCATCTTACCCTTTCCGATAAATTTGTCATACGTTACTGGATTTAAGTTTGGCCAGCTTGTAACTCCGTATTCTGTTTTAACTGGAATTTCCTGCACGGTCTGAGGGCAGCCAGACGACGAACAACACTCTTGCTCTTTCCTGTGCTTGCAGTCTTACAACTGCGCTGCGCTGCTTCCACTCACTGCACGCAACTATCGAATTCAACAGGAACGCTGATCACTAATTATTTCTACTTTTCGATTTTCACTCACAGAAAACTACACAATCTCTATGGTAGAACTATTCAGCTTCTTGAACTGGAGATTTAATAGCCTAGCATGTTCAGTTGGCAATGTTCTGTTAGGCCGCCGACCCTCGGGGAGTATTCTTATTCGTTATTTCATATTACTGCTCGAATTTTGTTTTAAGTTATGCGCAGTTATTTGTCCCTTAATTTACGGTGCGCAATCTACCGGTCGACAGCAGTAATGACCTCAGCTTACTTAATGTGCAGTGTAATGTCTGAAAACTGAATGCTTTCGCTTGTTATTTATATCGCGTTCGTGTGGCCTAAATAATGGTTTCGATTCTACCAGGCAGCCACAACAATACAAGGTGTTTATAAATGAATATCGGGGTTTTAACGCTTTATAATATTTATTAAATTAAACTTACAGTTATAAATGATAAGTCAAATGAAAGACCAACTCAAACAGTCTTACCAAGAACCTTATAAATGTTGAATGTGAGCACCAATTGTCACACGGCACACATCAAGTCTATAGCAGAGTTGTTCCCAAACGTTGATAAGTATGTCTTCAGTGATTGTAGCAACAGACGCTTCAATCCGGTTTCTTAATTCAGGGAGGTCTGCCGGTAGCGGAGGCACATAGACACGATCCTTGATGATGGTTCAAATGGTTCTGAGCACTGTGGGACTTAACATCTGAGGTCATCAGTCCCCTAGAACCTGAAACCTAACTATCCTAAGGGCATCACACACATCCATGCCCGAGGCAGGATTCGAACCTGCGACTTTAGCGGTCGCGCGGTTCCAGACTGAAGCGCCTAGAACCGCTCGGCCACACCTGCCGGCCGAAGAAGCCCCAAAGATAAGAATCGCATGGCGTTAGGTCGGGTGAACGTGGAGGCCATGCAAAGCAAACCCTGTCATTGGGCCCCTTGCGGACCATCCAGACTTGATGTGTGCCGCGTGACAAATGGTGCTCATATTGAACATTTATAAGGTTGTAGAATGAAGGCTTTCACGACCGGGTGACATGGCTGTTGATATACTTTCCGGGATGTGAGGTCGTGGTCCACATCCCGGAAAGTATATCAACAGCCATTTATAAGGTTCTTGGTAAAACTGTTTGAGTTGCTCTTTCATTTGACATATCATTTATAACTGTATGTTTAATGTAATAAATATTATAAAGCGTTAAAACCCCGATATTAATTTATAAACACCCTGTATAAACCTGTCACGTCGGACACATTCATGCCCAGAGATTTCAAATAATTTGAGCCTCTTAATCTCTTTCAAGTTGTACGAGCGTTTGCTATTTGAAGGAAATGAGACGGTACAACACGACGATTTGTTGAAGTTTACTGCGACAATTTGCTGCTAAGGCGAACGAAATTGGTTTGTGAATTCAGTATTCACGTGGATATAACAAGAAAGCAAAGAAGTGCATCCGACACCAGCCCATCCCTACTATCTCCTATTCCCTCAGGTATTTTCCTACTCGATAAAGATACTTTTCCTTGAGGGGCAGCCTGTGTATCTGGATCGAACTCCACAGAGTGATGGATACAGTTCGCTATTCACCAACCAAATGAAGTCAGGCGCATCCCTGGTCTTTCCTACCGTACAAGCGACCTATGCAACCTTCTAGGGCGCTTGAATTTCGAAGGGCGCAGTATTTAGGCCGGGAGTATAATGTCCAGAAACAGAGTTGGTCATGTTTTATACTCTTGGTCTGAATATTACAACAGCATTTCTCTTGTAGTCACGTAACAGCAGTAACCAAATGCAGTTACGATGCGAGTCTCGATGAGCGTTCAAAACATAACAGAAATACCATGTACATAATATGAGTAGAAATTAATTTCTCTTTCTGCTCTTCCCAAGGAGTTTACATCTCAAACAGTTTGTGTTCCTATAATCACACGTAATTTCCCGCAAGTACATCATTATTGCTAATGTCAAGTCTGCCAGTGCATTCGCGGTTAGCGAGTGGACTCTCTACCGTGCAACAGAGGGCCAATCAACATTTGTGTCAGATGCACACTCCACTGCAGAATGAAAATTCATTCCGTATTTTGTAATACTTCAACATTACTTTCCGTAACTCTAACACTCTGCCAATTCATTACTTTTTAATTAAATCAGCTGTTGCTTTTTATCATTAAATATCGCAAACTCTTTCTAAACCAACTACTGGTAGAGTTCCATTGTTATATGACCCATCTAATAAAAATAAGTTTAGAGCCTGGACTTTCGTGGTGCGGGGGTGGTGGTGGAGGGGGGGGGGGAGGGAGAGGGGAGAGAGAGAAGTACTAGGAGCCACAACCGTAATGATAACGCGGGCACCTCGTGGCATTTCCTCTGGTCAGATTCAGCCACGCTCAGCTTTCAGGCCGGGACGTGAATTTCTCTGTGGCATTCTTGAATAATCCAGACGCTGCCCGACTGACTGAAGGGACCTTAGTAGCCGCCTCACGCCACGTTGAATGATTCAGAGAACTGGTTAAATTCCTTAGTGGGACGTCCACATAGCGTTTATAAATTCAGGCTGCGAACGACAATTTAGACCGTCACATGACTGTCTCTGCACACGTATCACCGGCTGGCACGAGATAAGAATTAAATTCGCGACCCGTAGAACAAACTACGCTGTAGCTTCGAAATTGTTGATTTTGTGCTACGGACACGGAAAATAAAACTTAGCTTACAGCTGTGCTGCGTTTAGTAACACGAGCTGTTGAGATCTATGAGTTGGTTTCGGAAGATGAAGAAGATGATGTAATAATAATAACAACAAAGCTATTACTATTATGTTAACAGTAAACTAATCAAATGAGTTCATCGTGATGGATAACGTGTTTTACCTCTACTCGAGAAATTACCCAAGCGTCTCTGATTGTGTGATGTACGGCAGATAATTCACGCATATCCCAGCGAAGAGGCTTTCTGTAGTTGTCAGATTGATATTTTGTCAGTAATTATTTTCAGGTGCCCAATGCTCACGCTCCCCATGTGCTGAAAATCAGTTTCACTCGTTTACGCTAGTGTTGTTGTAGTTAGATTTTTAAGTCCTCGTACCTGGTACTTCTTTCCAGTTGTTCCTCGTCCATCCGTAATCATCTCGGACGGCAGTGTCAGTGACCCACAATTTTCCTTTTCTCCACAACTGTGATGTCTGGCGTTTTGTGTTCGAGCATCAGATCTGTCTCAAGTCCCGCAATAATAGTGTGTTTGTTTCGCCAACTTTTTCTGGCATGTGGTCCCGCTAATTCTCTGTCACCGGCCGATAGTAAGTTTACGGCAATTTCCGGTGGATCATTAGTGCACGGAGGTTGTACCTGTTTTTAAAGTATTCAAAACAGTAGGAAATACATTTGAGTAAAATAACAGCACGGCAACTGGTGTTTACTTTTAAAGCGTTATTTCTCATAAAATATCCGATCGGCATTAATCAATGTTTACATCAGTACAGATAGACGATGTTAATGTGTTTGTGTATTTCTGTAAGAGACGGAAATTACTAACGTATTCAACTCACACACAGGACAGGGCAAAGATATTTTTCGGTTGGTGACTAATGGCGCGCATTGCAAGTTGTAGGTGTTAACGATCATGCTCACTTTGCTTTTCATACTGAACAACGTAAGTGGTAGCTTAAGTCTCCTTCAGTCCTCAACAAGACAAGGCCTTATAGAAATCCTTTGACAATGAAGCAAGCTAAAGGGAATACAGAAGTCTAAAAATGAAACTGACAAACTGCAAAATGGCTGAAAGAAGGAATGGCTAGAGGTGAAATGCAAGGCTCTAGAAGCATACGTAACCAGGGGAAAGATAGACGGAAAAATCAAAGGGTCCTTTGGTGAAAAGAGGAGCAGCCATAAGAATATCAAGACCTCAGATGGTAAGTCAATCCACTCTCCTCAGTAATGCAAAACAGTTTTTTCTCCTTCATGCAAAGCCGCGCAAATGCAAGTAGAGAAAGAGCTGGCTATTGGTAAAACGAGAATAAAATAACAGAAACAACAGTATTCCGAGAATAGAGCACTTGCCCGCGAAAGGCAAAGGTCCCGAGTTCGAGTCTCGGTCGGGCACACAGTTTTAATCTGCCAGAAAGTTTCATATCAGCGCACACTCCGCTGCAGAGTGAAAATCTCATTCTGGAAACACTCCAAGATTTCTTATTCAAAGCGTTGATGTTTTGAAGAAATTAATTGGACATGACTGAAAAAATTCTGAAAGCCGCTACGGGAGAACAAGGAAACAGTCTGAAAACGTGTTTGTAATTGTGATATGGTTCTTGCGCGACGTGCATGAGATGACTACAGCAATATGTCTGGAAAAACGTTAAACATTATAGTGTCAGGAGAAAGAGATAACATGCTCAGAAGTGAGATTTGATTTTTTTTACACCTCCTCTAGCCCACCCACTATCATCGATGGTTAGCAATAAAAGTGCAAGTTTATAATCGTCTTTCCATGCTCCTTGGGTAGTAATATTCCCCACTGCTACTGGATAAATTTCCCTCCCAGCCTGGTCTAGTCCCTCGCCTCGAGTTCTCGCATCGTGTCTCCTCAAGATGTGCCTCGTTCAAATGGCTCTGAGCACTATGGGACTTAACATCTGAGGTCATCAGTCCCCTCGACTTAGAACTACTTAAACCTAACTAACCTAAGGACATCACACACATCCATGCCCGAGGCAGGATTCGAACCTGCGACCGTAGCAACAGCGCGGTTCCGGATTGAAGTGCCTAGAACCGCTCGGCGACACCGGCCGATGTGCCTGGTATCAGTCTCCCTAGGTTTACCACCGTCTCACTAGTTTAACGGCCACATTGTGTCACTGTTGGTTATCGTACAGTCAGCGTCCCTCTTTAAAACAGGGTGTCTGGAGGCAACTGTGTGCTTGTGAAAACATACGGTGCACCTTTTTCGATAATGTAACCCTTACCAAATAAAATATAACTGTCTGGCCAACCACTTTAACAAAGGACGGACCACAGACAGCCCTGTTCGCCCGTTTAGCGTTGGAATCTATGCGTGAAGCACAGCCACTTTTTCCACGACTTCATTTATTTCGCTTGAGTGCGACTACTCTCTCACGCATCTAGGTAAACACAGACGTTAATCGTTTAATGCTAACAATGTTGTTTCTGGCTGACTATGAGATCTTAAACTTACGAATACAGACAATAGCAGCATCTGCCCAGCTGCTGCTGCGCGTGCCTTCATTTGACGGCACGTAGTTACGAAAATATATTACAAATTAACAGCTGCAAGCAGGATTGATAGTTTAAAAAAATCATAGCAACTTTGCAACCAGGATAAAAAAACTACTAACAGGTCTTACGAGGATGTCATCATAATAATTTACGGGAGCTCCGATTTGTTTTCAGCTAATTAAACAGACATTCCCAGTCAGCTCTTCCCTTGTTCTAGAGAGTCAATATCGAGCAGTAGAGCTACATACCACTGACCAAAAGCATCTCTTACCGAAATTCTTTGCTGGGGAACGCGCCGCTTTGAAAAATGTATTTGCGCGTAAATGTTTCGTGTGCAATGTACCGAGTCTGCCTCCGCGGTGTCCTTCAGAACATCGAGCAAACGGGAAACCGTAAAACCACACAACGGGGCGGTTTCATTAGAGCTATGCACGGTGCAGACAGAAGTTGGAGCGGCCGAGAGCGGCAGGAAGAAGGGTGATGGTCGGCCGGGAAGGGGACGGGGGACGGGGTCGACGCCCTGGAGGCCGCACGTATCAATGGCAAAGCAGGAATTATAACAAATACTTGGTGCGGCGCGCCCTGACAGTGATTTATCGCCGCTCAGGGCAATATTTATAAATGAAACGGCAGCGAGCGCCCTCGCCCCCTCCAACACGCGTCCGCCGCTCGCTGGCGAAGATCTATTCCTGTCAGCCGTGAGTCACCCGCCGCGGGTCTTGCCGTAGTCCGCGGCACTCAGCCGCTCCCTCTCCCCTTGTCCTCCTCCTCCTCCTCCTCCTCTGCCTACTTACCTGCCTACGCTGACCCTTCTCCCGCAAACATCTTTCGGGCTCCCATTTTCCCTGATCCCAATATTCACGAAGTATGTACGCAAATGTACTTGTTCTCTCTCTCTCTCTCTCTGTCACACACACACACACACACACACACACACACACACCACCCGACGAGTGGCCCTAAATTTCCTATCACCACCTCGACAAACTAACGTAATTGATTTTTTGTCAAGAGTTGTGACGCTGTCGCAAGAAATTTCTTACGCAGAACAGTGAAGTCACAGTACCTATAAAAGAAGAAGTAGAACACGAACAGGCGAAGGTAGAGCGGCGAGAGTAAGTAGGAAGGAAGAATAGCATATAACATCCCACGTCATGGAGATCACTGGAGACGGTACACAAGCTCGGATTACGAAAGGAAATTCGCCGTCTACTCTTGAAAGGAGCCGTCGCAGTTCTACCCTTTGGCTGTTTGAGAAAATCACGGAAAACCCAAATCTGGATGGCTGGGCAAGAACTGGAACAGTCGTCCTCCTGAGTGCAAGTCTGATATCTTCGTGTTACACTACCTCCTTCTGTATGGGTGTGAGAGCGCGGCCGAAGGTTCTTCCAGAATAAGAACGATTCCCTTCCCGACTCCCTTCCCCTCTGCATCTACACTCCGAGAGGATATCACAAAAACTAAAAGCCATTCACTGTATTATGGGTAATAAGAACAATAACAAGGATAGTTTTCACCTCTAGAGGCATAAGAATTGGGAGGTCTTCTCAGCTTTGAGAAAACCCCCTTTTTTTTTAAAAAAAAAACAGTGGTTGAGATTTTGTTTTTATGGATATTATTGGTTTTTTGGGAATCTTTCATATTGACAGATATAAGGGGCAGTCAAATGAAAACAACAGAGATGAAAAAATGTTAGTAAACTGTTTACTTGCATTTTTTCATCTCTCTTTCATCTATTATTTCAAAAGTAATTGCCGTACGTGTTAATACATTTATCCCACTGTGAGACAAGAAGGTCAGTGCCTTTACGGAGTAATATTTACGGCTGCCTATGGAAGCATGATTGTACCCAACCGTGCACCTCTTCGTACGAAGAAAATAGACGGTCACGAATGTCTTTTTCAGGGCTCCAGAAATATGAAAATCGCTTAGGGAGATATTGGGATTGTACGGAAGATGTGTAAGGCGTTCCCATCGAAATTTCTGCAGCGCAGTCGAACGAACCACGCCAACATGTGGGCGGGCATTATCCTGCAACACAATCATGCCGTCCGCCAACATGTCTGGCCGTCTGATCTAGATGGCGCGCTTCATTTTTTGCAAAGTGTCCACCCAAGATTCTGAGGGAGAATATTAACTCCTGAACCAGAAGTAAGTCAAGAAGCTGAAGAGGGGTATCCAGAGAGGACTGCAAGTTTTCTGATTTTTAGACACACAGGTTCTCATTATTTTTCTGTCACTAAGTCTCCTGCTGCAATTGTTAACACAGTTCCCTCCAAACAAACAGCGGAAAGCAATGGAGTTGAAAACAGAAAAAAGGAAACTTACCAACAGTATTTATCACTTTTGTGAAAAGCATCATTTCTTGCCTTTTCAACACTAAACTCATTGAGAAAGCCAATGGGCTTGTTTGGTCAAAATTAAAAAAAAACAACAACAAGGAGAGGAAAGAGCCGAGGAATCGGTGAAGATCAATAACTTTCTGCATGCTTCCAAAAAGAACTAAACTGTACTGTATGATCATTACAATTCAATGTAAGACGTAATTACAACTGGAGCGAAATGAAAGTGGAGTTGTGGGAGATATGTAGCTAGGCCATTGGATGGCGATGGACCTTTACTCGTTTCCAAGAAATGAAGTCCGTGAAGACGACTTAATGGATTTTGGGTGAATGACAGAGAACCTGCAGGAACATGGTTGCGTGTAACTTAAGGTCGTACTCCGAAGGAAGTCTTGACCCAACAGAGAATGTAAAATCGCTGCTGTGATGAAAAGCTGTATCCGCATATCAGTCACGTACTGGCCGTAACAACAAGCGTTCATTTACCACTTTGTTTCAGTACAATAATTGAAAAACGCGGCACAAACGGTTACGATGCGGCCTGTCCTATAGCCAATCAGAAAGCGCGATGCCTGTCAACAGCAGCGCTCCTTGCGGCCGCCGCGGAAGCATCCATCACGTCAGCCAGTACCGCGCTGCTGCCAAGTGATCCGCGATAATTCCAATTTCACCTCCCAGTGGGAATAAAAAGCCAGGTAATCTATATTCCCTCAAATGAATATTATACTTCACAACAGTTTTAATTAAAGTGACGCTGACGTGATGCCCGATACGCGATGCTTTACAAGACCTGGCAGAATTAATTGTAATCACGTAATTACTTCGATATCGACGCCTAGAGGAACAATTTTAATAAATTACAGCTATCGGCTTTTGCGTAAAAAAAGGAAGAGTTTTTTCCGCCCGTGTCGACGAGAAACAAATCTGCGAGTAGAATGAAATTTTTAATATTATTTTACAAAATCCGTCGAACGCATTATGAATAAGTAAATTCGTATCAATTGTGATGAATAAATGAAATTTTCCTGGGAGTACGCAGAGCGAGTGGCAACTTTGTTTTTGTTTTTTTTTTTTTGTGACGTGGAGAGAGGTGAGTGCGAACGACGGCGTACAAATCAAATTCGCACATACATTTTTAAACTTAGCCTGCCATTGCTGCTTCCATTAATCAGCGAAAAATATAAAGTAAATGCGGGGAACAAGCAATCTGCGATTCCGTTTCGCGCGTAATTGGCGACCGGGCTCCGCCAGGCGGACGCGAGTGCTGTCCGGACCTCTGACATAGCGCCGGCCATTACACTGTAGCACTCACGTGCCGCGCCGCTCTGCAGAGCGCTTCCCTCCAATGGCAACGCGTCCACTGTACGATGGGCCAAGGTGAAACATAATCGCCGTTTTGTTGGTGGGGGTTGCGGTCCGGTTGCACTAAACAGCCTGCGCACAGTCTTCACTTGCTAGTTCAATGAAGGGATCAAATGAATTCGTCACCATATGATATAATATTTCAACTATTTGACAGGTAGGTACACAGAGCAGTTACGAGGGTGGTTTGACATGTGTCGTAAAACAGCGTGAAAAAAATGGATGTTTCTTAAATAACACACCTTACTTCTCGACGTAGTCTCTTTCGCGGTATATGCATTTGGTTCTACGATCCTCCAGCTTTTTCATCCCCTCGGAAAAACAGGTTCTCTCAAACTCTGCACCATACTCGTTGCCGGCCGGTGTGGCCGAGCGGTTCTAGGCGCTTCAGTCTGGAACCGCGCGACCACTACGGTCGCAGGTTCGAATCCTGTCTCGGGCATGGATGTGTGTGATGTCCTTAGGTTAGTTAGGTTTAAGTAGTTCTAAGTTCTAGGGGATTGATGACCTCATATGTTAAGTCCCATAGTGCTCAGAGCCATTTGAATCATACTCGTTGATGCAACTATCGCTTCCTCATTTGATACAAATTTCTTCCCAGCAAGGCGAAGTTTTACGTTAGAGGACAGGAAGACGTCACTTAGCGCTCATTCTGGTGAAAAGCAAGGATGAGGAACCGATTCAAAGACCAATCCACACACTTTCGCCATTGTTATTGCTGATGTATGGGATGGTGCATTATTATGATGAAACAGCACTTTTTTTGCCTGCCAGCTTTAATCTTTTTTTCAGGCAACGCAAGTTTCAAATGCTCCAATAATGAAGCACAATATGGTCCAGTTACGGTTCTGCCTTTTTTCAAGTACTACGAGGATTCTTTCTTGGGAATACCAAAAAGCAATGGCCACCACCTCAACAGCTGACAAAATGGTCTTTTCCTACTTCGGTGCACTTTCACCAGCCTGTGTCCATTGTTTCTGTTTTGTCTCTGGTGTTTAAAAATACATCCAGGTTTCATCAACATTCGCAAATGGACACAAAAGTCTTGCTGACTGCGATTAAACATCGCCAGACATGTGCCAGATGCGCTTCTGCTGTGTTGTGAGCAATCGCGGCACCCACCTCGCGCACAGCTTCTTCATTGCCAATTCTCCGTGCAGGATATTACGCACTCACTCAGCTGAGATGCCTACAGTCTCAGCAATCTCACCAACTTTCATCCGGCGTTCTTGCATTACCATATCATAGATTTTGTCAATGGTTTCCGTTGTCATTATCTCAAGTGGACGGTTGCTGCGCGTTTCGTCTTCGGTGCTTGTCCGACCACGTTTAAATTCATTAATCCAAAAGCAAATATTCTTCAATGACGGTGCCAAGTCCGTGTGAACTTCGATTTTGTTCTCACTTGGTTTCACCATTTTCAACCGGCAGTCGACAGACCGACCAATTCAGACAGCAGTCAACAATGAACGTACGCTCTACGTTGTTGAAATTCTTTATACGATACTTGGAATAATCAAGCTTACCAACCTTGGAAGAGCAACAAAAAATATTCCACTCTTTCATGGAAATTTACCAAACTTAACAAACTACCGTCGCTTAGACAGTTTTCATGTACACTAGTTGTAGCTTTTCTGCACTCGCGTTAAGGTAAATTATTAAAACATTTAAAGTGTTAGTAATGTATTAACGACTGTTTCAGACAGCCTTGTCTGGATTTACACGTATGTACAATGTTTAATACTTATCTTAAAATACTGTACACTGTAACGGGTTTGTGACTGAAAACTCGAAGGCCACATCAATAAAAGAGGACAAACAGTGGCCCCTGTCCTTGTTGATTGGTAATACATTTTTCAGTAGCATAACAAAACCTATAACCGTTTAGCAATTAAGAAACTACACTTTGAGAGATGCTGGAGGTTATATCAGTTACCAAATGCTATTCCGTAAGTAGAACCAACAAGTAACCACCTTCTTAACGCAGCAATGCGGAGTGCTAATTATTTTATTAATTTGTAAATGAACATGTGTTCAATGTTTCTTACTTATTCCAGATTCTACAGGATCGTTCTACTGAGAATCTGTGAAAGGCACATTATTTCTCTAGTAAATGTGCATAATGTAGTTCTCTTTTGACTTTTTCCGCATCGTTGAAGAGCCAAGTTACAAGTCTACGAACGATTAGTATGTCGGTTATAATAATTATAATCTCATAAAATTATGTCTGCCGTCACCAGAAGTTATCGAAATATCGTACAAAAAGGTAATATAGTTTGGAGAGTATCAGTTCCTTGAAGGACAGCATTGCCGCCACCACTACACCTGTGTTTTAGCCAAGAACAGCGCTTATTTGTACACGAATGGCCAGTTTCGGCTTCACTGTACAAAACCATGAATACTACATTTATTGATAATGTATTAGTTCATTTTAATTCATGTTCAGGGAGCCGAGTCAGCTACTTCCTGGTCCGTAATGGCAATATGAGCAGACACCTACGGGGAAAAGCATTCGCCCCACAACATGCGCCAAGTAGCATTCCTTGCTAAGATCCGAGGAAGTATGGCGTTTCTAAGCTTACAACCCCCATTCGCCAGGTTCACTGCTGAAACTGTTCGTGCATTTTGTGGCCATTGTACTTCCTTTACACGACGTAGCATTGAAGCATGACGATAGCAGGGAGGGCGCCGCAGGCTGGTGCAGTGCCGGGTGAAGTTCGGCAAAGCTGACGTTCCTGCTCAGATATTTATTGATATATTACATGAGACAGGACATACCATTAAACCGAATTTCCTGCGTGACTAATCTGGATCGCTCCATCAAACGAGTAAGTAAAATTCCACTTCAAAAATATTTTGTTTGCACAAACTGCAAATATCTGCCGAAACACCACAGAAACGGTACGTGACGGCTCTTTGAGAGACATCCGGTTCATACATGCTCCAGTCACACTAATATAAGCATCTATGTTCGACGTCAACGTGCAATAACCACTTACAGACTAACGGCAGGTGGCAGCACCAGCAGTTGAGGGTATATAAAGCGCGTCGGAGGGGGGGGGGGGGGGGAGAAGATAGCTGCGCCACTTCAAGACGGGACGCACCCATATAGGGACAATCCGTATCCTTTTACCCCAGCGGACATCCCTAAGCCTCCCCTTCCTCACAAACCATACGACCTTTGTCACATTCGTGGCATCTTGCATGAAGTTGTATCGAAGAAGGAGCTCCGGATTATTAATGCCTATCCTGTATTCACCCCCCGACGACACATCTATTGTGTCTCAGAAAAGTGGGCGAACGAGGATTGGGGGTCGAGCAGGGAGAAACCTGCTCTTGACATGGGCGCCATCAACTACTTCAAAAATCTGAAGAAGTAGGTTTAGGACAACCCACTAGAGAGGTCACACCAGCAACCAGAGAAGATCGAGGAGGAACAGCAGTTGTCTGCTTAGCCTCCGCCTAATCGGACAGTAGGATCGGTCCTTCTGTCAGCGATCTGCGACGCAGAAATAAGTGCCGTTGTTGTCGTAATGCGGAAACGGAGCAATTTAAGTGACTTGAAAAAGGGGATGATCATTAACTTTCGGGCCAAGGGTGGATCCGTTTCCGAAACGGCTAATTTTGGAAACTGTAGATAAAACATACCGTGCATGGCTATACGGTGCTATCCAGAACCAGCGCCGACGCAATTGTCGTGCACCACGGGTCATAGATGAAAAGGGTGAACAATGGCTGCAGAGATGTGTACGGGAGAATAGACGTGCAATTGTTGAACAACTGACCGCCCAGATGGATCAAGTGTGTACCAACTGCGTGCCTTTACCGATCACTCAGCAAACGTTGCTGCTTATGGCCCTCCGCACCAACTGCTGTTCACTGGCGACGAAGACTGGAATCTGCACACCAATATCGCAACTGGACGTCCACTGAGTGGACCTTTTCAGATGAATCACGTTTTATGATCCGTCTGAAACCAAACACCCTGCATGCGGTCTGGCGAATGTTTTGATGGCATTTCCTGGATGATCTCGTCATTCTGGAAGGCACAATGCATCACGAAATGTATGTCTTTGGAGACCATGTCCACCCCTACATGCAGTTTGTTTTTCACCGACACGATGGCATCTACCAACAGGACAATGACCGTGTCATGCAGCTCGCAGTGTACGTACGTGGTTTCAATAGCACTAGGGTAAATTTATCGTATTCCCCTCGCCACCAAACTCCCCAGACTTGAATCCGATCGAGAATCCGCTAGACCACCTCGATCGGGCTGTTCGCGCCACGGATCCTCAACCAAGAAACCTTGCGCAGATGGCCACGGCACTGGAGTCTCCATGGCTCCACGTCACTGTTGGTACCTTCCAGGGCCACAGTAATCTCGCAGCAGTCCGCGCTGCAAAAGGTGGTTATTCAGGCTTTTGACAAGCGGTCACATTATTGTGACTAGGCAGTGTACATGACTTTCATGCGATCTTGATACAATTTAAGAGCATTTGAAAATTGTTTATAGACGAAACTGGCACATACTTCTATAAATATATACTTTCGAGGGAAATGACGTAGTGTTTCAGGCAATTTATTAAAAATTATGGAACCAGACCTGAAAAATTAATTACCAGTTACGTCGAAGTAACTCGAAACTTGTTAAGATCAACTGTTTCCTTGTTGCGAAATTACGGGTAGCACACGTAGCGCGCCTCGAGCTTCCTGCTAACAAGAGCGCCGCTAGCAAGTCAAATACTGTGCACGGCTCCTGGACACTGTCTGTTGGCGGATGTCCCGGCTCGAAACGGACGACGCTGCAGAGATGTGTACCATGCCTCAGCACAAGCATCCGCGCCCCTCCCCCTCTCAATCACGCGCAGCGGAGCGGCTGGGATGGGGCGGTGCGCAATTTGCGGAAGTGGCAGGCGCGCGCGCCGTCGGTTTTGTCCCGGGCCCGGGTGCGCTGCCGCGATAGGCCTCGAACCGACGACCCCCGCGCTCGGGCGCCAGCGGCCGCCATTGTGCCCGCGTCCGCCGCCGCTGCTGCACCAGCAACTGTGCCAATACTCGCGGTTATTGCAATTACGGCTAATCTGCAAATATTGCCGCCCCTCCCTCCCCCCTCGGCCCCTCGCCCGCCGCGCGAGCGCGCCGAGTCATTAGTCAGGCAGCTACCGTTATTCGGGGCCCCGCCGAGCAAACACTCCGTCCCTGCTGGCTGCAGCTGATTCAGGCACAATTATTGCGCGCTGCACGAAGCGAGACGGACTGTCAGCGCGCGGGATCCGCGCTCGAATCCCGGCGCGGCGGCTCGAGCCGCTTCGCGAGGTCGGAGCAGCGGCTGCAGTGTCCCGAGGATCGAAAGAGTGCTCGCGTCATCACTCGCGATGGTCTGCACCGACCGTCACACGGCGAAAACTAGCGAGACCTTGAAAGAAATCCGCCACAGTCAGACTCGGAACTAAGATAACGTCAGGAATCACGCACTTCAGCGCATTAAGTGCAACCAAACGCAATGCTATCACAAGAAAATCATGCACAAATGTCAGTATAGGCGTTACAGTCATCCAGGGTAAAGAAAAAGTTAAGAGTTGTTCTTAATAAGGAATACGAGTGAACAGACAATCGCAAGAGGTAAATCAGAAAACTATAAACTTTATTTTAAAGAAACCACGTAATACCACTTTTTGGTTTTTGTTTCCGTGTAAGGCATGTGACTGTGGAAGCCAGACATGCCAGACAACACAAAAGAAACGCATAGCGACAATGCACTCTTGTTTCCAATTTAATGAACTGTAGATGGGTTCATTGGCGCCATCTGAAGAGCTAATTTGATGAGTATGCAACTACTCTCATTTAAATTTTTATAATTTCACTCTGAATGTTTATATTTTAAAAACTGCCTTTCTGTAAGTATGAAAAGACAGAGTAACCTAACTAGTAAAATAAAATTTAAAGGCAACGTTCCCCACAATAGTGCCACCTGACATCTAAAACTTCCGTATTTGTTTAAATTTTTGAACCATCTGTCAGCTGACATCTCCACAAGGCATAGGTATTAATACAGAAACTTATACTGCGAGTTCTAAGGTTTTCGGTGAGTATTTTTAAAACTTCTCTTAACTTTTTAATTTTTCATCTTTCGTAATTTTTTGTTTTATAGCAAATGACGTCGCCTTTTATGTTCCTCTAGTCTTAACTGCAGACACCTAATGACGTCAGTAGCTGAAAGTGCGTAATAAAGAAAAGAACTGTAACAGCAGTATAGACGGCTAGGTTAACAAAAGGTTCACAATGATCACGGACTCATACAGGAACTTCATTTCATTTATTAATAGAAGGATAAAGGGAAATTAGAAATGCGACATGGTGGGTGACGTGGCAGGAAGAACAGGATTTCTGACCAGGTGAGTAGAGCGTGTCAACACAAAACCAAATAGTGTAGTGGAGGAATGGGTATAACAGTGAATAAAAAAAATTAAGGTGAACTACAACGAAACGGATAATGAATGAATTATCATAGCCAAGACAGAGTGCGGCGCTTAAATCCGGACAGATGAAACTATTTTTTAAAAGCAAATTTATTAAAACAAAATGCAAATGAAAATACTTTTACATAAAAGTAGTGGAATCTTTCACGATTAACATTACTCGATGCAATCCCCTTCAGCCGCAATGACCGCCTCCAATCCTATCTTGAAGCGATAGCACGCACTCTTTGAAATAGTGCTGTCCGTATTCGCGAATGCTGCTTCGATAGCGGTACCTCGTCTTATTGGTAATTCTTTCGACTACTCTCGAAACATAGTAGTCGAGGGGTTTTAAATCTAGGCTATTCGGGGGCCAGAACTCCTTTGACCAGAATATGTCAACGTTATCCGAGAGCCAGTTTTGGACTAAATGGCTCGTATGAGATCCTCCCCTGCCATCCGACACATTGTTCGCTCGCTGACATTCAATACTGACGCCAAATTCTTCAGCGATTGCCCCGGTCCTCCGAAATCAGCACCTGAGCCTTTTTGATGACTGCCGCAGTTCGTGACACACGTTTCTCGAATGAGCGTCGCACGGATTCGACTAATGTCTGAAGTAGTGTTGGAGGGAACTGACGCCATGAATCCTGCAGGGCTGTCCGTAAATCCGGAAGAGTACGAAGGAGTGGAGATTAGCACGTAGCAAGGCATGCCAGATATGCTCAATAATATCCATGTCTGAGGAAATTGGTGGCCGGCAGAAGTGTTTAAACTCAGAAGAGTGTTCCTAGAGCCACTCTGTAACAATTCTGGATGTGTGGGATGTCGCACTGTCCTGCTGGAATTGTGTTTTCCGTTTCATTCCTAACGTTCTTCTGCAGCTAGGTGCTCGACTTAACTACGCTGCCCTTCACTGACACAGATTGTATTTTTGTTTTCACGTTGGGGCTACTTTATTACAGCATTGTGGTGGGAGATCATGAGTGGATACATCATCATCTAGTGGTTTAGTGCTTAGTTGCGCTGTTTCTATGCAGCTGGGTTCTGTGTTCGCTTCCTGGCCGTGTCAGAGATTTACTTTGCTTGGGAAGCTGTTTTGTTTTGTTGTCGTTTTGTTCATCCCATCTTCATCGAAGTAGTTGTGTTGCCTGGTTTATGTGTGACAGTTTCTAAAGTGGATAGAGGAATTGTTACTTATTCACTCTAATTTGGTGATTTAGTACATGTTTCTTTACTGTGATTGACACACACACACACACACACACACACGTCGAAAAAGAAGCTGCCGCAGTCACAAAAACAAAAAACCGATGATCGCATTCCGCAATATAAAAACAAAGTAGACAAGGTGTAAGTGGATCTACACAACATGAAAACGAAAATACATGGCTATTCAAAAAGAAGGCACAGATCTCAAACATGTATATTTTCCAAATTACAAAATGCAGCACCATAATTCCAACGTTCCTGGAGACAACAGTTTAAAATTTTGACAGTCCAAGTAGACGTCCCGGTCGCATTGGCGTTGTTGCTTTCTTCTTCAAGGAGAAGACTATGACGGGCTAACTTATCTACACTTGCTTCAAAACTGATAATTAATTCCTCAAGCAGAGGATGATTCTCTAGCGTCCGACGTTACCTGAATGACACCGTTCCAGGACGGTGGATTGGAAGAGGAGGGGCAGAAGATGAACTTCATCGCCGGTGGCCTCCTAGGGCTAGAGACCTCACACCTTGTGACCTATCTGTAGGGTCACGTAAAAGACCGCGTTATAACCTCCCTATGCCTTACACTTTTGAAAGTCTGCGACATCGCGTTGTCGAAGATGTGAATTCGGTAAGGAGAGAGTAGCTGCTTCGTGCATGGCAGGAAATTAGCCACCGTTGCGATATTTGCCTCGCAACCCATGGTACCCACATTGAATGCATAAAAATTTGAACTTTTCTCTTTCCAGGAACACTGAAATTGTGTTTCCATATTTTGTAGCTTGGAAGCAATAAATATTTGAAATCTGTTCCTTCTTTTGAGTAGCCCTGTATATTCAGCGTCAGTGAAGTGCAGTGTATTGTATAGAAGTATGTTAGGAATGAATTAGAAAACAAAACCATGAATAACAACAGTAATTTAAAACTTGAGAACATTTTGTGATCTCACAAACAGATCTATAAAAATAACAACTTTGTTACAGTGATCACTGAAGATGCTTTTAAAATAAAGCGGCACGCGTCTGTTCCAAAAAAAAGACTTTTATTACAGTCGAAAAAGACGGTATATATCCTATGTTACTTGTGTAGCTGCGACTGTGGAAGAGAGGCCGTAAAACAAGAAAGCAAAACTTGTAAATTTTTCAGGACGTTAAGGAAGACGAAAATTTAAATATAATGGCGGACTAGAATTCAGTAGGCGGAAAAAACAAGAAAAGGGAAAAGTAATACGCGAACATGGACTAGGTAAATGTGTGAAAGGGGAAGGTTTCAAACAGATAGTATGAAGGTACTTAAGAGAATTCGAAACTACATTCTGAACAGCGAGAGGCAAATGCGAACTGTGGTGATAATTTATTGGTTATGAACTGGAGATTAGAATTAAACAAATTGCAGCAAAGTAAGGAGATTGAACCTAGATACAATGAAAGAACCAGAGACTGGTGAAAGTTTCAGTGGGAACATTAGCAACGACTGGCTGAACAAGGGAAAGCAATACAAGAGAATACAAAGAGAATACAAATGCGTAGCTTTGAAAGTTGAAATAATAAAGGTAGTAGGAAAGATACTAGATAAACAGTAAAGGCCCGATAGGTATTTTTGAGCAACACAAGGGTATTTAGTTTAATTGATTAAACAAGAAAATATAAGAATGCAGTAAATGAGCAGGTTAAACGGAGAACAAACGTCTAAAAAATGAGATTGACGAAACTTGCAAAATGGCGAATCGGGAAAAGTTAGGGAATGCTGAAAGATGGAAGGGATATATGGAAGATGTACACAAAGGAAATCAATCTTAAGACAGTATTATGGAAGACGGATGGGGAGTAGCTGAAGATAAAGTGGAACATAAATAGTAGCGACAATAATTTGACTGCGCGTTGAATGACTTAAGTCGAAACAAGGCACATGGAATATACTTCCCCATAGATACTGAGATCCCTGAAGATAATAGTTCTAATTCCTAAGACGCCAGGTGCTAAGAGAAGTGAATGTTGCTGAAAACATCACTTCAATGAGTCATGTCTGAAAAATACTGACTTGCATTTTTTAGAAAAGTATGGAAAAATTAACAGTAGTCACCCGTGGGAGGATCAGGAAATGGTGCGTACACGTGAAGGTATGCGGAGTGGTCAGAAACAAACTGAAAAGCTTGTAAAGGTGTTGCAGGGTAGGTTGTGCTGATAAATAATTGTTAAGAAAAAAAATTCGGTACGTTGCGGCGTTTCCGAGTTAATTACCATTGGAAGAGTAGCCGGTCAGGTCGCCGTGCGCGCAAATTCAAGAGGCCCGCCCGAGACCGTGTTGCCAAACGTGTTCTCGTTTGGTTTCCTAAAACCGAACAAGAGAGCGATATAGAAATTGGACATGAGACGATAGCAACGACTGAACCCGCGCCAAAGCCTCAGCAGCCTAGTGCGCCATCATCTAGGTTAATTGTATCTACCGGGCCGCTTGAATTTGCGCGCGCAACAGACTTACTGGCTAACTTCAATGCTTATTAACTTGGAAACAGAGCAACGTATCTATTTTTTTTTCTTAACAGTTATTTCTCACCACAACCTACCCTGCAGCACCCTTATAAGCTTCTCAGGCTGTTCTGACCAACCTGTGGAACATCGGACACAGACAATGTTTTGCCCGTCGCCGTCCTTTCACAGATCTTTCAACCCTCCTTGTCGCCTCATGCATCTATCTCTCTGAATTAGCCTTCTGCATACAGCACTCTTTGGTGGATGTAGGAAGAGTGAAATGCAATTTAAATTATGGTGTGCGCTTGCGGATTTCTTTGATTGCAGATTTTGCGTAATTCTGAAATGCAGCAGAACGTTCGAGTTGCACGAGCTCACGGTCTCTTAATATTTTTCGCAGTGTATTTCATGGACTTGGGGTTATTTCGTGGAACACCAACCGAAATCAGATCTTCCGATTATTTCTCCAAGAATCCGGCGCCGAACTGTGGGTAAGAAAAAAAGCCTATCGATATGTTGTTACACTGGCAATTGATACACACGCTTGAAATAAACGATTTAGTGAGTAAACTACACCATAACCGTATTTAGTTCCTGCAATTTAATGAACTTCGTAGAAATATCAGAACAGTAATCGGGCACGTGGACGATCGCAGCCTCAGACGTTGCCAACGAGCTTTTAAGACACACGCTTCTATTTAGCCCTTTCCTCGGATATAGTTCACTGTCTGAGATACACAATTTTCACTGTTGGGTGTTAGGAAGTGAAAGCTTTGATCACTGTTTTGGAATCTTTAAACTGAGGTGCGTAAGACTTATTTTAACATTTTTATGTGGAGTTACAGTCATCAGACAGACAGCGAACACTGAAAATCACATTTGTATTCCGCTGGAAATACATATTTTCTTTACTGTGTAATGCCGAAATGCAAAACTTCAGCGCTCCTCGGAGACGCGAGGTTTAGCTAAACACCCCGCTGTCATCCAAATGTCACAGGAAAAGAATATTAACTCGGATACACCTGAAAGCATTCGTATGTAACGATTCGTTCAGCTTCACAGAACAGAAAACTTTATTTGTAGAATTAATTTTTAATATTGAGAAGTAGCAGTATACGAAAAGTAAATAATAAAGATCACAAATAAACAGCACATGCTTTAAAGCGTCCATTGCATGTACAAGATTAGTATTACAATCAGAACAAATTTTTAAGGCACATTAATATTTCGCACCCAACCAGAGAGGGCTTTCTGTCTCGTACAAGATATCAAGTACTTAAGTAAAAAATCTAGGAAATGTATGTTGTTCCTTGGCTTGCAGAACTGTAGACTTGAATGTGCAGTGGTACTTGCCGACTCATTCGTATTCCCTACAGATTTTCCCGTCAGGCGACATTATTTCATCCTCCAGAAAAACTACATTCCCTCAATCGAACAGTGATCTTAAGAAATCACCATACTTCGAAACTGTGGTCTCAAGAAAGAAAACATTTGGCGAGAGATGACGTATCACCGTACTGTGGAAATAATACCTTAACCACTGCCACAGCAAGGGTACAAAACGATTTACATAATAACACACGTGGTATTATATATTATTTACGGTTAAATATCAGAATCTGCGTTTATAGATATCTAAAATTCAGTCATACAATGGTGAAACAAGCTATCTTTGTTAGTGAAACACTCGAACCCGTCGAGGAGAACCCCAAGAGGCATTATTTTTATTAAAACGCTCAGCGGTGTCATACACGTTTACATAACCGCGTTGCATGCAATATAAATATGTAATCATCCGCAGCGGCGCTGGAATACCGCTGCTAAGGAAAATGACATTTAGTCGGGGGAAATTAAAAACTTCAATTATTCATCACAGGAGGAGAGGTTCGTAAAGCGATTAAAATATAAAAAATGCACGCGAAAATAAAATGACGCCATGAACTAATCATTTTTTTCCGGGGGCGCACAACTGTGGCAAAAACATTAATGGCAACCGTACAGTGACACTTGATTTGTGGCTCATCCGTTTTTTCCGTGGTAAACAGGGGTGAAAATGCATTTGCCGCAGTTCGCACCTGCCCGTTAAACTACAATGCTCCCATCTTCTCATGTGGCATTATGCTGCTGTGTAAAACGCTTACAGATGTGAATTCTCCCAGACACCCCGCGTCTGCAAGATAGTCTCTTTCTCTAGTGGAGTGCGATGCTGTCGATTAAAAACAGATTCTTCATAATACGATCATACTGTACAAGGACCTGAACAACTGTTTTTCGTATTCATATTACTGAACCAGGAAACAAACCATCTATATCTCTTTCCTCTTACGAGTCGAATCTACACCTATAAACAAATGGGTAACGTCAAAACAGTGTAAAATGCTAGAAAGTCCTTGAAATGTGCAGCAAGAAAAAGAGATTCAAGAGTTTATTCAGAAGAATTCTGAAAAAATAAGGAAATATAAAGGAAAAAATAAAGACCATAAGAGATACTTATTGCTTGTCACAAATAAATCAGAGAAAACGACATATAGTAGCTCAACTGGAAGACATGGAAGCAAGAACTGATTCGTTAACACAGCTTGTTGTGAAAAGTCAGTAGCTGAAAACACTACTTGTCTTTCTGTTCGTCGCTATAGATGATGTTGTTGTTTGTTCATAGACCCGAAAATAAATGGGATATGATTTCGCGGAGAGGATCCTTGGATCTTTAAAGCGTTTAAGAATAGTACTCTAATCTTCTTCTTGCCGTCAGTATTATGGCGTAATTCCTTCATTCAGGTGGTCATCAATAACGCGTTTCTGTCTTGTATCTTCTTTAAAATGAAACACCAGATAAAGTGACAATGGTATGTATTACTCATTTTTATATAAGTATAAATATTTTTATGCACTTTTGATACATTAACAATATAGCCCCGAAAGGTACATCAGACATGAGCTACATTTCGACACATTTCAACTAACTCCCAACTGCCAGCTAGAGAAAAACATAAACCTAAGATACAGCAGCTTTACTTCAGTAAATCATTGTGTTTGATACATATCGTTATTTGTCCGCCGATGATACTTACGTAGAATATTTTAGATCATACAGGGTACACTAATTGCATTTTGTTAAGTTTCGAATAATCAATTAGTTTTGGGTAGTCTTTCATTACGGTAGAAGTTAAATAAAAAAATGTCTCTGAGCACTATGGGACTTAACATCTGAGGTCATCAGTCCCCTAGAACTTAGAACTACTTAAACATAACTAACCTATGGACATCACACACTTCCATGCCTGAGACAGGATTCGAACCTGCGACCGTAGCGGTCGCGTGATTCCAGACTGAAGCGCCTAGAACCGCTCGGCCACCAGCGGCCGGCAGTTAAATAAAAACGGCATAAAAATATGGGTCTCCAAGCATCGAAATAAACTTATAATCGCAAAATGGAAACATACGCATTACAAATATTACATAATATTGTAATAGCAAAAGATGTATCGAACTGTAGAATTGATTACAGCTGTATCGCCATGTAACAGAAGTAGTCTCGTTATATGGTTACGGGGACCCGTCTCTTAGTCACGTCACGTTTTTCGTTCCTGTTGATATGGATAGACATGAAATTAAAGGTAAAGAGGCGCTGAGAATCAGCGCCAGCATATAGTCTTCTACTATTAGAATAGCATCGGGAAGCCACCCAGCTTAACGTTCCCATGAGACGAACGGTTCACCAACCTCAACAGTGTCAGCTGACCATACTGGAAGGCACATTAAAGAGACGTTGGAAGTGCATCCAACGTGTGGACACGGTCTGGTGATTAGAAACAGACGGCCACGTACCAGTGACGAAAATCTCTCCCACCGTCCACACCCGAACCTGTTTTGTGGGACTCGAGCGTGCGCTAACGACCTTCGTCATACGAAGCGTGTAAGTGACCTATCAGCGACAAAATTTTATTTTTTACGAAGACCGATTGAAAGGCCTCTTCGTGTAGGCAATCGGTGCGTATATTGTGGTATTCAAGCTACCGAAATTCGCACACTGAAGGTCTATGAGGGAAGATCAAATCCGGGTGGTATTTCTGGGAGGTCGTCTTGTGATGTGTGCAGTGTTCGTGAAGTTTTGTAGCGTTGCGGAGGCGGAAATAGTCCACTCAGTGTTTGGTCTACGATCCTCAGGTCCGCTGTGAAATCTTTATGTCCAGAAACACGAAAGCCAGAACAGTCAGCAACAACAGGTCAGGGTTTCCTCCAACATTGGACAAAGACGACATTAAAAAATTGAAGTTTTTAACCTTTAAACTATGCCTTAAAGTGCAGGTTAACGCAATTTTCTTCACAACAGCAACTCTTAGAGCTGGAGTGCCTTAGGTGAAGGTTAGAGGGAAGCATCGTGTGCAATGAAACATTCAATCTGTCTCACCTTTCTATACATGTCACGCGTCATTCATCACGTAAATGAAGGAGCAATGGTGTAACACTATGGTCAGCGCTAGCAAAATGAAGGGTTTGAGGTTCCGTTGACGACGAGATCATTAAAGACAGAGCAAAGGCTTGGATAGGGCAAAGGCGAGGAAGGAAAGAGACAGAGTCCTTTCCGAAGGTAACGTCCCGACATCTGCCTGAAGTAATTTAAGAAAACCATACAAAATCTAAATATGGATGGCGATCTGAACCCCCGTCCTCCTGAATGAGTGTTCACCAGAAGTGTCCCTTTCCTCGATCCTCGCAGGTTCAGTGGCGTCGCGCGAAGCCTCCCCAGCGACCGCGGCCAGAATCAACGCTCTCTTTCGGGTAGCGCGGCGCGGCGCGCGAGGCAAACTACGCGACGTATGCAGAGTAAAAATTATACACCGACAAACTCTGGGAGGTTCCACAGGACACGAAAACAAATATTTTTCTCTAATGTCATATTTACCTGCGAAGATTTTTTAAACCGGTAGAGGGAGTTTTCTCTTGTTGAAATTTAATTAAACTAACAAACTCTGGGAGGTTTCACGTGACAATGAAAACATGTTTTGTAACTTGTTTTCCGGTGAGGACCAAAAGTAACACAAACAAGTTTTAATTCTTTATTACCAAGAGACAAAAACATTAACACGACACAATTACTTCAATTACAGCAGAGGTTCAAAAATGTCTAATGACCTGTAAATAAACCTTACACCGGTGCGTTATGTTGTGTCTTAACACGGTTAGAGACCGCAGGAATGTCCTTAATTCCTATTGCTGCTGCTACTATTCGGACAACCCGGTCCTCTTCTGATTCAACACGATTTTTGTAAACAAGGTTGCGCATCTCTAGTCACAAAAAAAGTCCAGAGGGGTCAAATCAGGGAATCGAGTAGGCCATGGTACATTGCAAATCCACTTTTCTGGAAACTGTCGGTTCAAGAATCGACGCGCAGGACAACTGTAACGTGCCAGAGCCCGTCATGCTGGAAGCACATGCTCTGCCTTGTAGCGCGTGGCACGTCATCCAGCATCTCTGGCAATACTCTGGCGAAGGAATTGTAATAATAATGCTCGTCATTTAATGGCCGAGTTAGGAGTTACAGTAAACATCTGCCCAGACATTCACGTAGAACCTTAACTGATATGCGCGAGTAAATGCAGCATGTGGATTAACCTCATTCGAGCCAAGCGAATTGTGGATGTTGAGGACTCCCATCACGCCCGAACGTTGCTTCATCTGCAAACAGCGCTCAGGACGGAAATATATGACGCATGTGACACTGTTACAGGTGCCGTGCGAAAACTGTGCTCTGAGCGGATAAACATCTGGTTCCAGGTTGTGCACATACTGTAAGTGAAATGGATTAACAACTGCTCATGAAGGACGTTCGTCTGGTTCGTCCCCATGTTATGTGCAATTGCACGAGTACTGAGATAAAAAAATACTCACAGGTAATTATGATATGAGAGAAAAATGTTTTGGAGTCCCGTGCAGCCTCCCAAGAGCTTTCTCTTTAAATAATTTTCACACTTTTTACTGTCCACAGATATGGTCGGGAACTTCTAACGGCGAAGGTCGTCAGCACTGGTTTGGACCTCGACACAGGGTTAAACGTCTTTCAACTGCAAATCCAAGAATCCAAACCCTGTAGCTTTCTAACTAGTCTCACAAGATTTCAGCATCCGACCACTGGACTGGAATACATAGACTGCCACGACCTCCTGCATCTGCTTCCTATCAACCACCGCCAATAATCTCCGCAACGCCAAATAAGATAACATTTCGAAGTAGCAGGTCAAAAGGAACACAAAAATACCACTAAGTTTCCACAGGAGAAATTGAACTTATTTGCTTCAGCTAAAGGTCCCTAAGTCGACTACTTCGTGAAACACCTGCTGCAGATAGCTAATGAATCCGCACTCTGCTATGACGCTACTCCCCACTGAGCACATCCAGAGTCATTAACCGCAACATTCGTAGAGAAAAACCAGAATGCGACGATACCGAATTCCACGCCTGTGCGAGGGAACGTACTTTTAATTCTTGTAGTCGTTCCATATTTGAAAAGCAACGTGGTTTCTCCACGAGGGTTCGCTTACCCACGTAAGAAGGCGGTTGGTGGGCGATGCGCGGCAGCATGGAGAACTGCATCACCAGACGCACTAGCCAGTAGCGTCATTTGTAGCGCGCGCTTCGCGGTGACCATAGAACATTTAGCACTGATTTTTCATGCTAGTTCATCCACAGTGAAGACAGCGAATGCAGTGTTCATTTGTGGAATAGTATAAAGCGTGCACGTTACGTTTACGAGTACTGCAACAACTGTCAGAGCGTACAAAGTTTTCTAGGGAGTATCAGAAGCAGAATGTAGTCCTTACGCCAGCGTTGCCAGCTACCTGGCTATGCAACAGCTGAAGCATGTGTAGTGGCACAAGGACCAAATGGCGACGCCACAAACTACTCGTCTTCCTGCGCACAACGCGTCAGGCGGCAGCCTTCTTACGTAGGATGGTGCGACAACGCTTACAGAACACATGAAGGGATCGGTGCCAGTGCAAGCACAACTCTTTCGCCAGACCATGTGCATGTCCTCGAATAACAATGAGGAGGTGTGCCAGCGATTCGTGTGAGGCTGCGAAATGCGACAGGGAATGCGACTAGCACTAATGGAACGACGCGATAGGTGTGCGGCTGATACCTGCGTCCTGGCGGCCCGACCGCACTTCCTTTGCAACGCGACGCGTGCGATTTACTGGGATCGCGCCGTATCGAGCCGTTTAACGGCCGGTCGCTAATCCGGAGCGCTTAGCTCTTTATCGCGGACACGCCAGCCGGCCCGCCGACCGCGCGCCCCAGCCTCCCACGCAGCCCCGCCCGCCATTCCTATTCAATCGCGCTTCTTAGGCCGTGTTTGCGTTTGAATGCCAATAGCGCGTCCTGGCGGCGGCGATATCTCTCTCTGTCTCTGTCTGGTGTTGTGTGCCGAACGCCGACTCGCATGAATGTGTGCGCTATGCGGCGCCGCGCTGCATTAGCGTCGCGAGAGAAAGCGCCGATGTGGGCCGAACAGGTGTCGCCAACATGGCGCGTTTATATACACACGGGCGCAACCGTGCGCGCGCACTCCCACACACGCACGCACCGCAGCAAACACACACACACACAGGGAGCGGAAGAGTGGGAGCTGCGTTAGTGCCATCACACACACACACACACACACACACACACACACACACACACACACACACACACACACACACACCGCGTGACCACGATACGCACATACATAAACACCACCGGTCGCGCTCTGGAAGCGTGGGAGAAGGGAGGGGCCGCTGCAGATTTGAGCGATGGAAAGAGAGGTTAATCTGGCATTTTGTCGGCTTGATAATCGCTGATTGATATCCCCGCACATGCACGCCCGATCGCCTGCCGGTAACACACACACACACACACACACACACACACACACACACACACACACACCGAAAGCGTCGTCCGTTTCCCGCATCGCCGCTGACCGTGTGTGCATATATTGACAATTCCTCCGCCAACTGCCCGATAGCTTGTTCTGTTGATGGTTCACCAATATTGTATTACTATTCATAAATATTGTGCCCTAAGCACTTGGATGTTTGCTGACGGATATCCTGACAAATATAATGGGCGCTCTGCAGACGTGCCGAGTGTGAGTGAGTGCGCGCGGCGGGCTGGGATCGATGCGGGCTCGGTGCCGAGTTCGAGCCCCGGACGGGGGCCGGTTAACTGCGCACTGCAGGTAGTTTGTGTGCTGCTGCGGCTAAATTACGGCTACAGCGGCACGAGCCGTGCCGGGCGGCTGCGACAGCCGGTGTTACCGGGAGCTGGCCGCGACCGGCGGACACGCAAAAATGTGACGGCCGACAAAACGATATTTTATTTTTACTGGGGCCTTGTCGAGTGCGCCGGCACAAAAAAGGGCACACACACACACCGAGAAAACAAAGCGCAATAAACAGAATCGTTGTGATTCGAGCGTTTCGCAAAAATGGCGGGACATTAGTCGTAATTTCTCGACAACATTTTAAATAATATTCGGCTACTGCTGTTTTCAGTCCTGTAGCAGCCGCCGCACTAGCAGCCGCCGCGTGCGGGCACAAAAAAAAAAAAAAAACAGTCTGTTCTCCGCGAGCAAAGCGACACAGTAAAGTCCAGTCGACCTTTCTTCGAAAGTAATGTTATCAACTACGTTCTCAAAATTACGAACATAAGCTTGATTCTAAAGAACAGTGAAAAGACAAGTCTAGTAAGTTTTACAACGATCCAACAGATTTCTGCGTCTGTCAGCTTTGTGTAGTGTATAATTAGACGCCAAAGGTGTACAAAAGGCACGATATGAAGTAAACTTCTGTAATGTGTGTGCGTACTAGCTGTTTCGTATGTGTCTTCTTCCACACAGTAACTTACATCACGAGAGAATGACAAGACACGAAGTCAAAATGTGGCTTGCAGTCAGTTTCCACCGCGAGAACAACTCCGGAATCTTTAAGGAAAGGAGCTGTACATAAAATTCAGTCGCTGGTGATATAACGCTCTTACTGTACATCGAGTTCCTCCGCGAAGAAACGCTACAGCGACGCGCAAAACAACTCAGTAGTTTACTATTACACAGACCGTCCTGGTCGGTAAAAGCTGTCACTACTTGAAAAGTGTTAACTGGGGACTTTAACTTGTAGACTAACAGCTCTTACCTTACAAAAATGATTCAGAGGATCACTAATTACGGAGCACTACGTTCTTCGGGAACACCAAGTACTTTAAACTATTTAAATAACAATAAAATATTTCACTAATGCCGACGTAATTTTAGAACCACTTTCTAATTG
The DNA here is from genome assembly GCF_021461385.2 of Schistocerca piceifrons. Classification (NCBI taxonomy): domain Eukaryota; kingdom Metazoa; phylum Arthropoda; class Insecta; order Orthoptera; family Acrididae; genus Schistocerca; species Schistocerca piceifrons. The sequence continues at coordinate 169,294,613 of NC_060141.1, read as the reverse complement.
TTTCTTGAGATCGTGTTCGCGATTGTGTTTTTAATGAGGCTACCGCCGTTCAAAAAGGAGAGCAGGAGTTCAATATCCCGTTGGGTCCGATGATGTTTCTGGCTGGACATGGATAAGGAAAGAAATCGACTATGGGCCTGATAACGTATCCATGGCAACATTGGCCTCAGGCACGGTCGGGAAACCAAGGGAAAGCTAAACCTAAGTAAGCAGAAAATGATTTTACTCCAGCTGCCCAGAATAAAAGCCCACTGGATTAACCAATATGTCTCCAGGCTCTAGTACAGTTCCTGTTTAAAGTCTATTTAACTTCGTAGCTTCGTTTCTCATTTGTGCACACAGAGAAAACAGTATTGGAGCGTTTTTGGCCGTGACTGGACTAACAGCCGACGCAGCACCGTTATTCTGAGAACGTTACATTGAACAATAGTGTGACCTCTGACAGAGAACATGCAGAGGCTCTTCTTGTTGAATATACACTACCATTCTTGCAGGCAATGGAAACTTCAATAACAGCTCACGTTGTCTGCCAAGAGTTCTATACGACGGCAGGCCTAACTAACCTACTATCCAAAGAAACATGTTCTTAGATTGAAAGTAAAGATATGCTGTGTGTGTGGGTGTGCAATCAACAGCAGGTAAAGATTCGCCAAATGGCCTATGTGTATTACTGGCGACGTTGATTTAGTCACTTGTCAAAGTAGATTCGTCAGTGATCAATCTTCTTCTTCTGCTGCTGCAACCATTCCGGTCTTTGAAAACTAGACGCTTTTGGCATGCTTTCATAACTTACCCTAATCCCAAGTGTCACACTCCATCATTTCCCTCTCGAACAAAAGTCATTTAACTTCTTTACTCTTCCTTTTCTCCTGGAGTCTTCTGCTGACATCTCCATAGCTCTTCGTACAAAATGATCTCTTCTCATGACCTATCCGCACGACTCGATTCTTCCTTCCCGGATTTTTCTGGACCCAATAACGTCTAAAATACCTCAGATTTCCTCATTCAGAATCTTGTCCATTACGGTGAGTCTGCCCAGTCATGTTAGCTAAATCTATTGTCTTGCAGTACAGTAGTTGCCCCCTTCTGCACTCCGTGCAGCTCCTACAATTTGTGGTATCTTAGGAGTTAGACTTCTTTCGTTGACACAGATCACCCGAGATAATTGAAGCAATCTGCACTATTTACGCTCTCTACGTTCACTAGAACTGTTCCACCTTTATGGCTATACAGCCCTTTGTTCTCCACTGTTCCAGCTTGCACTCCACGCCATCCTTGTTGATGGTGCACGAAACGATACCATCCTCAAACAGCGTGCTCCATAGAGCTTGGTCTCTATTTCCTTCTGGAGGACGTTAATAAGAGACACAGAAAGGCTGGGCGCTCAATTCTAATGCAAGCAACTCGTACGAATAACCACTTTGTCGAACCTATATATTTACCCTTGTTCTAGCATTTTTAAGCATGTCTTCTATGAGGCGCACATGTTTTCCTAGCTCTTCTTTCTCACACATCTCAATCTATAACACACTGCCACATGCGTTCCCTGTCTCTATGAACACCAATTGTAGATTTTAGTTCCTTTCCCGATTTATTCCCATAAACCGGTGGAGTGCGGAGATAGCATCTGTGCTCCTTTTATGGTGCGATTTCCGGCTATTGTTCTCCTGCTGATGAGCTGACCGAGCCATTTCACAAGATCCATGCCACACTTCAACGTTTTGTGACATTACATTAATTTCTTTATTGTTATCCCAGTTTTCTCTTTTTAAATGGTCGCAATTGTACAATACAGTCATCTGGAATTTCTTCTTTACAGACCTATCTCATCAAATTCCAAATTAAGTCCATTCCTGCCCCAAGCAAATATTTCCTAGCATTTAATGAGATTTCATCTGGAAGCTGTCTTTCCAGTTTTCCTTTTCGTAAGTGCTGTACTACCTCCCACCGTAGTATACCTACGCGACATTTTGACGCGAACAGTACTGAAGCTCTTAATTGGCGACTGACAATTACATACCGAGAGAATTCCTGTTATATATATATTCTCGAATGTGTTGCGTTCGCAGATGTCGAACACCATTATATACACATTTACTATTAAAAATGTATGATATTTTAAAATCATCCACAGTACATCTCCGAATTTTTTGTTGCGTCTGAAACAACGCACGTTTCTGTGTCTCAGCGAAAACATTGCGCCTCGTTTGTGTCAGACAGCTTCGGCCTGCCTAATCACTTTAAAACAGGGAAGTTGAAATGTCCAACTGAGAGGCTTTTCGTAAACAGGACATGGCTTGAGGATAAAGCAATTATCATTGGAGGAATTCGTCTGTGTTAAAAAAAAAATAAATAAATAAATAAAGAGAGATTAAATGCGGCAGTTTCAGATATGCTATTTTATATAGTTCGTACTGCCCTACAAGGTTCACGCTCGGAAGGAGAACGGGAAAGAAACCTCTTAATCTGTCGTAAGAAAGAGTTTGCGGCAATCTTTCGGCGTGATTGTAGTCTAGTGCAATATTGAACAGAAGGTGTGATCGACACGGGCCATTTATGGCCCGAGCTGGCGGCCTGACGCCTTTATACGAGGAGAAGACCCGCTATTTAAAAGTCAGCCGATCGATGGCGAGCTGTCGCTGGTGTCCGCGTGACGCCCCAGCAAACAAACCGCCGTCAGCTTACCGCCACACAACGCGCGCGGCCGGGCAGAGGCTATGGCGTTACATAGCACGGACGGGAGAAAACTGATAGAGGTATTTTCGTTCTTGATAAGGGTGCTTTTCGGTATTTGTTTGGTCTCGGTTATAACAGGTGTTTTTCGTTTTTACTAATAACCAGGTAAAAATTTGAAATATCAATTTAACATAGCAGCAGCTGAGCTAAAATATTTGGTTTTTAAGTGAATCTTTCCTTAAAAAAAATCAAATAATTTTTAACGTAAAATTTGCGCTGTTTTGAAACATTGCGTTATTAAAGATAATGGGAGCAGCTGTCAATGCTATTTTAATAACAATGCCGAACGAAACGGGCGACAAACAAATTGCATAAGAGTTGGTACAGCATTGTTGAGACAACAATGTACCTATTGTCACGTGACATGACCTACAGGATGGTAGGCCTGTATGTGCAATGTGCGAGACTTGGCCCGTCTGGTCTATATTGGTACAATAGTTTCTCGCTGTTGTCGTCGGACATTCGTTGCAGTACAGAATGACGCCACACCTAGTCTGGTGGTGGTGTTGGTTAGTGTTTAATGTCCCGTCGACAACGAGGTCATTAGAGACGGAGCGCAAGCTCGGGTTAGGGAAGGATTGGGAAGGAAATCGGCCGTGCCCTTTCAAAGGAACCATCCCGGCATTTGCCTGAAACGATTTAGGGAAATCACGGAAAACCTAAATCAGGATGGCTGGAGACGGGATTGAACCGTCGTCCTCCCGAATGCAAGTCCAGTGTGCTAACCACTGCGCCATCTCGCTCGGTACACCTAGTCTGGAATTACTCATATTTTATACATTGCGGTATCAATGACGTAAAATGCCCCACTTGCTTTAAACGACTAAGAACTGAAGCAGTCACAACATAGCTGTGACGTTACGTAAGGAGAAAACGTATAACTTAACAATTCACTTATAGTTTATAATAAAAGTAGAATTATAACTGATCTATTTCCTGTGTGTACACGTACATAACATGCCTTTATCTGCTTGTAGTTTTTGAAAATTGAAAATTAACCCGAAAGTTAGAGTTATTCATTCGTAATGCCCAGGTAGTGGTATGATCCTTATGATCCTCGATTACAACATGATTTTTGAGCAGAGTTTCAAAAAATTAGAATCAATCAAATTTTTGTAGTATTCAACCAATTATCACGTTTCGAGAAAGGTTGACGGACTAAGTTTTTTTTATTTGCCTATTTAATTTTACATTTTGATTCTGTGTGTCTTGAACCACAGCCAAAATTTGTCAGTCTTTGTTAGATTTCTACGTTTGTTACAGGAAATAAAAAAAAACAATAGAAAATAGGTTATTTCAGATACCGGTTATTTTGAGCAGTTTTAACATTCGGGTTAAATTGTCGTAGGAAAAAAAAAGATATAACCGAAAACCGGTTGTTTCAGAAATAACCGCCTTCTCTATTACACAGAGTTTCCACAGGAGAATACCGAATTACTGTAAGGCGAGGACACTCATAAACACTAGTCTGAATACACTGATGCCAGACTGGACACCTTTCCTTTACGCTACAATGTACGACTATTGTGCAAGTCTATACTGCCGACATGCTGCAAGTTATACGAATGTGGTGAGTATATGACTACTGTCTTTTGAGATACGCACTAAATGCTGCAAAGGCCACACAGTCACTTTCCCAGGAAGAAGCAGGCGTTTTCAACTAAAACCATGGTTTGAAAGCACAGGAGCTACTCAGTTCGATGACTTCCCTGGTATTTTGGGACACAGATGATGGAAAATTCTCTGCCTCTATCGCAGCTGAAAACTCCTGCAACTATTCAGGTCTGTGAAGAGAAATTGTGCCACTTCTGAGAAATTCAATTCCAAAAGTGATTGTTCCTCATGGGACGACTTTGATGATCTGCTGGAAGATTGTGCCTATCACAAGGAATCCACGTCATCTGCTGATACTGCATCGGACACAAACTTCATCAGACATATTATATTACTCTAAAATATGAACGTGTTGGCAAAGAAAACTGGCTCCTTGTAAGATAAATGGCTCCAGTACATAAAGACCGACAACACTGCGAGAGCACTTTTCACTAAAACCATGCCAATAATAACAATTTGGACGCTGCTGATGCCGCTAGATGCCAGTGAATCTGGCAAGCTGTGGGGCGCCACAATTTGCCTTAACGGCCTAAAGGATCCGTGGCTAGAGATAAATGGCTCCAGTACATAAAGACCGACAACACTGCGAGAGCACTTTTCACTAAAACCATGCCAATAATAACAATTTGGACGCTGCTGATGCCGCTAGATGCCAGTGAATCTGGCAAGCTGTGGGGCGCCACAATTTGCCTTAACGGCCTAAAGGATCCGTGGCTAGATTCTTGATTATGTTCTATACTCACTCAACATCCCTTTTTCACGGTGACCCAAATAATTGCTACGAATAACAAGATTAATATAACCACACTACACGCAAACTGATAACACATTTAGAGTAGTCACCTCAAATTTTAGGGTGTGAACCTATTTTTACACCCTCACTACATAAAAAATTTTCAGTGCTATGTTATTTTGTCGTGTGAAACGGAACGTAATTAGAAAGCGTCCATATTGCTCAGACATACTAAAATAACTGTGAAGGTACTTTACATCTACAAGCAGTTTCGAGAGAGAGCCCATGCTAAATGGTATATGCGATAACATCAGCCTTCCAAACATCCCCCAGAAAAATTAAGGACTATAGCAGCAGCGCGGTTCCGGACTGAAGCGCCTAGAACCGCTCGCTCGGCCACAGCGACCGGTTCTTTTAATTTTACACAGGTTTATGAGTCAGACCGAATGTGATCTCAGGCAATGTGAATTTTTTCCTCTCTGTAGTTATGAAACAATGTCAATGGGTATATGCAATTTATGCCATTACGTGTCCTCCTCCTCCTCTATCCAGGATATGGTGACATTATATTCAAAAATATAAAATGAACTTTTCGTAGAACGTATTGCATGAATTATTTGTTGGTGTCACACATATACTACATAAATGAGTTGCAACGACTTTCGCTTGATTATCTGCCATTGACTCTCCCATTAATGTCACATTTCCTACAATATTTCTTATTTTGGAGCACCGGCAGCACGAAATGTCAGCTCTTGTAGAAACGCGAGCTGTGATATGGAGACGGTTTCCCATCGAATTCAGTGTTACGTTCAGCGTCCTCTGTACTCTTACAGAAGCAGAAGAAGAAGAAGAAGAAGAAGAAGAAGAAGAAGCAAACAGAGGAGGTGGCAGATTTAAAATATTGTCAAGATTTTAAAATTAATTTCCCCACAGGATATACAATGAATGTCGGGATCATGCTGCATACAGATATAAGCAGAAAACACAGGGTTTCTCCAAGAATGGTCAATATTAATGGCTATGACAGGAACGATCATTCGAAGTAAAAATGTCCAGTAAAAAAGGGGTCTAAAATACATACCATAAGAGCTATGAGCACTTCTTCCGTAGAAGAGATGTTTTCCATTAGCGAAGATGGACAAGTGCTCGTAGCTATTACCGTATGCACTTCACAGCCCACGTTTACCTGGCATTTTTTTCTTATTTTGGTCCATACTAACACCTCTCAAAATAAGGAAAGTAAAGAGCTTGCAATAGAATAATTTGTTTGATAGTATCGAAGAATCTATTTTAGATCCCATGTTCACCAGATGTTTTTTGCTTCGAATGATCGTTCCTGTCGTATCCCTGAATATTTACCATCCCTCATGGAATACCCTATATAAGAAAACATTCACAAAAGATTTTGTGTTATCTCAAACTGAGCTTTTTCCCATGAGTAGCTATCGGGAGGTGGTATCATCACTCGGAATACAGCGTTCGCAAACACGTATAATCCACTACCCTTACAGGACCGTTCTCGCTCTGAACAAATATAAACGTAAATTACACTTGTACTGTACTGCATGGAACTGGGGACCTAGAAACGATGGAGAGGCTTCGTCAACGCCGTAGCCCTCAGTGGTTCATAACCCCACAACAGGCTGCAGCAGTCTACTCACCCCACCACCGCCCCACACCGAACCCAGGGTTATTATGCGTTTCGGGCCCCAGTAGACTCTTCCGCCCCCCCCCCCCCCCCCCAACCGCTACTCATCCCACCTCCCGGAAACGTCTCATACCAGGTGAGTGTAACCCCAATGTTTGCATGGTAGAGTAATTATGGTGTACGCGTACGTGTAGATAGTGTTTGCGCAGCAATGGCCGACATAGGGTAACTGACGCGGAATAAGGAGAAACAGCCCGCATTCGCCGAGGCAGATGGAAAACCGCCTTTAAAAGCATCCACAGACTGGTCAGCACGCCGCACCCCGACACTATCCGCCGGGCGGATTCGTACTGGGGACCGGCACGCCTGCCTGCACCCCCCCCCCCCCCCCCCGCCCCGGAAAATATTACACTTAGTCATCTCTCGAGTTGTTAGTTGACGCTGGTGTTTCTTCAGGGACGTATCACTGATTGGTAATAGTGGGGCATTTCAAAAAGAATGGTCAAACGTGAATCACGGATGGTGAGTGACATTTGACCTACAGTACTGTATGATGGTAAATCATGGGCATATATGGAAGAATGGGAGATAAATATAGTAATGGACTGCAGTATTATTGATAAAGCACTGAATCTGTTATACCCATCAAATACTTGACAGTAACCATACGAAAAATTACAGCTTCTCTGGTCACGCAGAGCCAAAGAATGTTCATCAATGTTTGAATTCTGACTGAAAAGTCGTTTAACACTGCCTAACACAGCTTTCTCGCATGTTATACGGTGCGCGCACTTTAACAGCAGAAGTAATTAGAGTCATCATATTGTTCACGCAGCATTGCTGGAAGCGAGCAAAACAACAACGTAAGATAAAGCTAACCACCAATCACTGCAATAAATAACGAGGTGACTGCAGTGTGAGACGAGAATGGTATTATTTTCGGCGCAAAGCTCGGGGGCGAATGTGACAGGTTCTAACAACAATCAGCCGCTCTGGGAGGACTCCCAAGGCGCCAGATGACGGGCCTGAATGAACGGCAGGCAGGTCGATCCGATCCGATCCGATCCGTGTAAATCATCGACAGGATATTTACGCCGTCATCGCGTCGCCGCTGTCTTCATCATCACAATAAGCCTCTGTCTGCGATTATTCCTGCACCCCTCAAAACATTCAAATGTCTATTGCTATGTCAGGCCTCAACGACAGTTATCGATGACAAATATGACACGAGAAATTAAGTCAACTTTTAAATATGTATGTGAACGTGTATCTGCTCACTTCCATCTCAGATTGTTAGAGCTGGGACTGGGTATAAGAAAGTGTGTCACTTAGCAAAATGTATTACTCAAGATTATTATGGAAAAAGCAAGGAATGTTAATTGTACGAAGCATACCTCACTTTGAGAACATGCTACTCGTAGTAATAGTCGATCTGCTCACTGCTTTAGGTCGATGACAAAAGAGTAGACTCTTCATAATGTTTCACAGTCCAATTCTGAAGCTTGTCCCTTACTAGTTCGTAAATACGTGTGAGCGAGTTAACTCGGAGGAAGATACAGTTATTCGAGACCATCCCACGAGGTTTCAACTGCAACACTCAGTCTACAGACTGTATTTTCTACCGTCTGATTTTTACATTTCTTTTTTGGCTTACATCCGCCGATATCGTTCGGTGTTTGGCAATGACGAATGGGTATTGCATTCATGAGATCGGCCCAAACACTTTAGTGAAAAGTGGATTGACCGTCCTGGCACCAAATGGGACAAAGACAGGATGTTCCAAAATGATTAATCCACTTTCACAACTATTACTTCCTACATGAATGAACATAGATACTTGGGATAATTCATAAATTATGCATAGGACTACACAGTCTTTATTTTCAAAAGAAGCAAGCGATTTTATAAGGGTGTATCTTTTACATACATGTAAGGGTGTAAATTTTACAGTTACGCATAGAATAAAAGCTTGCATTTACCTACCACGAATGTGCTCCAATACTAAATTGGTGATCCCTTGATGCCTCAGAACATGTCCTACCAACCGATCCTTTCTTCTAGTCAAATTGTTCCACAAATTCCTCTTCTCCCCAATTCTATTCCTCATTAGTTATGTGATCTGCCCATCTAATCTTCAGCATTCTTCTGTAGCACCACATTTCGAAAGCTTCTATTCTCTTTTTGTCTAAACTATTTATTGTCCACGTTTCACTTCCATACATGGCTACACTCCATACAAATACTTTCAGAAACGACTTCCTGACACTTAAATCTATACTCGATGTTAACAAATTTTTCTTCTTCAGAAACGCTTTCTTTGGCATTGCCACTCTACATTTTATATCCTCTCTACTTCGACAATCATCAGTTATTTTTCTCCACAAATAGCAAAACTCATTTACTACTTTAAGCGTCTCATTTCCTAATCTAATTCCCTTGCCAACACCTGATTTAATTCAACTACATTCCATTATCCTCGTTTTGCTTTTGTTGATGTACATCTTATATCTTCCTTTCAAGGCACTGTCCATTCCGTTCAATTGTTATTCCAGGTCCTTTACTGTCTCTGACAGAATTACAATGTCATCGGCAAACCTAAAAGTTTTTATTTCTTCTCCGTGGATTTTAATTCCTAATCCAAATTTTTCTTTTGTTTCCTTTACTGCTTGCTCAATATACAAATTCAATAACATCGGAAATAGGCTACAACCCTGTCTCACTCCCTTCTCAACCACTTCTTCCCTTTCATGCCCCTCGACTCTTATAACTGCCATCTGGTTTCTGTACAAATTCTAAATAACCTTCCGCTCCCTGTATTTGACCACTGCCACCTTCAGAATTTGAAAGAGAATATTCCAATCAACATTGTCCAAAGCTGTCTCTAATGCTAGAAAAGTAGGTCTGCCTTTCCTTACTCTATCTTCTAAAATAAGTCGTAGGGTCAGCATTGCCTCACGTGTTCCAACATTTCTACGGAATCCGAACTGATCATGCCCAAGGTCGGCTTCCACCAGTTTTTCCATTCGTCTGTAACGAATTCGTGTTAGTATTTTGCAGCCGTGACTTATTAAACTGTTAGTTCGGTAGTTTTCACACGTGTCAACACCTGCTTTCTTTGGGATTGTAATTATTAGGGTACTTTACCTGTCTCATACATCTTGCTCACCAGATGGTAGAGTTTTGTCAGGCCTGGCTCTTCCAAGGCTATCAGTAGTTCTAAATGAAATGTTGTCTATCCCAGGGCCTTGTTTCGACTCGGGTCTTTCAGTGCTCTGTCAAACTCGTCACGCAGTATCATATCTCCCATTTCATCTTCATCTACGTCCTCTTCCATTTCCATACTATTGCCCTCAAGTACATCGCTCTTGTATAGACCTTCTATGTACTCCTTCAACTTTCTGCTTTTCCATCTTTGCTTAGAACCGGTTTTCTATGTGAGCTCTTGATATTCATACAAGTGGTTCTCTTTTCTCCAAACGTCTCTTTAATTTTTACGTCTCTTTAATTTTTACGTCTCTTTAACACGTCTCTTTAATTTTCCTGTAGGCGGTATCTATCTTACCTCTAGTGATACACGCCTCTCCATCCATACATTTGTCCTCTAGCCTTTCCTGCTTAGCCATTTTGCACTTCTTGTCGATCTCATTTTTGAGACGTTTGTATAGCTTTTTGCCTGCTTCATTTACTGCATTTTTATATTTTCTCCTTTCATCAATTAAATTCAATATTTCTTCTGTTACCCAAGGATTTCTACTAGCCCTCGTCTTTTTACCTACTAGCTCCTCTGCTGCCTTCACTACTTCATCTCTCAAAGCTACCCATTTTTCTTCTACTGTATTTCTTTCCACCATTCCTGTCAATTGTTCCCTTATGCTCTCCCTGAAACTCTGTACAACCTCTGGTTCTGTCAGTTTATCCAGGTCCCATAGCCTTAAATTCCTACCTACTTGCAGTTTCTTCAATTTCAGTCTACAGTTCATAACCAATAAATTGTGCTCAGAGTCCACATCTGCCCCTGGAAATGCTTTAGAATTTAAAACCTGGTTCCTAAATCTGGCATGATGCTCCTTAACTGGTCAGGATTATTTGCTGCTAACGGGTCAAGTATGTTTTCGAAACCATTTACACTTTGAGTGGACTTCTGAACTAGTTGTTCAAAATGACCTTCTCAGAAGGCATTCAGTTTGATTCCGGACGACGTTTTATGCCTACTACCGACTTTAAACATGTATTTTCGCCAACATATCGAGGATAGCTTGAAGTCACCATCAACTATAACTGTATGAATGGGGTACTTGTTTGAAATGACACTCAAGCTTTCTTTGAACTTTTCAGAAACTGTACCATCTAAGTCGGGGGGGGGGGCGGTAAAAGGAAGCAGTTATTAATTTATTCAGGTTTTCAAGTGCACGTCTATTCATACAGGGACAATCTACTTCAATTTCACTACAAGGTAAATTATTTCTGACAGCGATAAACGCTGAACCACCAACTGTATTTAACCTATCCTTTCTGAACACCGTTAGCCTACATCCTCTGTACAAATTTCGGCTGAAGTTATTTCCGGCTTTAGCCAGATTTCCTTACCTATAACGATTTGAGGTTCAGTGCTTTCTATTAGCGCTCGGAGCAAACCGGGAATGCTTTGCCGACCCTAACGTGAAGTCTACTAGGATTTATCTTTACTTGTTTTGGTTAGTGAACGAAACAGAGAAACAAATCATCAAGGCTCTATGACGTCATAACCAGTTATACTGGGATTTGATTTGCGCAATACTGTAAGAAGTCAACCAGTGCTTAAAAACGTGAGCAGCGAGTTTTTAATTTCCGTCCGGCCTCTCCAAGTTTTGGTGTGGTATCCTAAATCTTATTCCAGGATGCTTCTGTCAATAATACCATTCTCAATTTGTTCCCATTGCTTGAGCAGAAACCCGTTACTTTCTCTACAATGAGGGACAGTAACTGCAATTAAAAAGGTACATGTTGCTATGAAAAAGTGCGTGCCCACTCCAGCGCCTCAACTGCATTATGTTTAGGACACGGTAAATTATGTCTCTCTTGTAGTAGTGCGTGTTTTCTACACCAGAAACGGGTCGTGGGTAATTTAAATATCTATCATCGTATGTAACTTCGCTTGCTAACTTCGGTGTCATAGATAAAAACGAAATAAAACTTTCATCTAGCTCGAGGCGAATGTCTTCCGTGGAATTAAGTCGCCATTTTGTGTACTCATTTTGAAGACAATAAAAAATCTTATCTTCTGCGGAGCATTGCAAAAAACCTGCTCTTATTACTTTATGATCATTGACATCTCGCACAAATCATTAGTGGATATTTACATTTACAGTGCAGTATTTTTACCGAGTTCAATGAAGACGAGGAAAGAAATGTTGCATAAAGAACCTCATTTTAATAAGTTCTCTCTTTCTACACAGATCACAATCATTACTAAGGGATTTTCAGTAAATTTCGTTTCTCTAAGTTTTAAGACTTATTTTGGCTTTTAATTCTGTCAATGGCAAAATTTCAGGATTCCAGTTTCATATGTATTCCACCAATAGTTTCACACGAGTTAACAAAATTAGAAATATATCCTGAAATCCAGGACAGTAAACAGAAACTAGCACTTTCTGCTACCTTTTTTCCTTAAGCTAAGGTAAAATGTAATACTTGTAATTATTTATGATTTTTTGTAAATAACAAAGTTATGTATACCTCCAATCATGAAAAAAAGTCTGATACGCTAGAGAATAAATAAATAAAGACAACTCACTCGCTGAAACCAACTAGGAGCAAGATCAAGACATCTCTAAATGAGTCGAGACGAGGGACGTACCAAACAAAAAAAAAGAGTGTGAGAAAAACATTCCTTACTTCCAGTTTTATTACCTACGGAGTCTGCCACACTGCAGCTGATTCCTCTGCAAACAATGAGGGTGACGCTGTCGTATTTTATAAAAAAGGATCATGCATCTGCCAATGCTATGTAGTCCGTATCTAAAACTGAAAATTGTGACTGGCAGTAGGAAAAAAAAGTTATTTTGTCACTCTGCCACTGATACCTCTGCAAAGAAATAAGACGTCGATGATATATTTACTTTCTTTTAAATAATGGAATTGCCACTGCTGACTTCTTGGATTTTCCCATTGTGGTCGTTTCACGATGCGTATGTGAGAATAAATTATACCTTGAGCAACCTATCGGAACATCATGATGCCTCGTATTTTATACAGAAAATTTCTCCGTGATGCATCACGCCTCCCTTGTAGCGTCTACCACTGCAGCTGGTTCACTATCGCTGTAGTACTCTCATGCCAATTCACTGATGGCGTGCATGCCGCTGTACGTTGGGTCTTGCCTATCTCTATTACAGGGTGTCAAGCGAAGGAGTCCCCGATTAAAAAAGCAAATATCTCGAAAAGTAAGATCGATAGACGAGTGCAACAAACGGTATGTTTATTGTGAATTATCTACAGAAAATTCGAAACAGTTCGAAAAGCTGTAATCGCAATACGTAGTGCCTGCCAGTGGTGCGCTGCAGTTCAGAGTGATCAGTTCCACCGTTGAACCGTGAAAGGCAACCGCACCGAAGGAAGACGTTAAAATCACGCATTCCATTGATCAATGTGTGTTTCTGGTACTGGAACGCCACAAAGTTAGAACACAGTCCTACGGCAACAAGGTGCAGTCTTCAAACACGATATAATGTTCCAAAAGGACACGACGTGAAAACCATTCGCAAACACTTCGCCAAATTCCAACGGATAGGCAGCGTGCCTGATGATACAGAGGGGAAAGTTTGGCCCGGGAAAAGCGTAGTTACTCCTAAAAATGTCGCATCGGTTTCTGAAATTATCCAGCAAAAGCCAAAGCAGTCTGTCAGAAGAATTGTAGTGGAGAGTTCATGGGATGCGTTCTAGCACGCAGAAAACACTGAGACAGAACCAGCACATGGTTTCATTCAAAATCCAAAGCCGCCAGGTCCATAACTGCACGAGTTGTCCGACAGACGGCTGGCTTTGCGAACCAGTTCTCACAATGACTGATAATGAAGGAGTTTATGTTGGCTGCCTCTGGTTCACGCATGAAGGAAACTCCCGCCGTCTGAATGAAGACGTGAATAAAATGGCGATTATAGGGTTCTGAATATCTGCATTTATGTGAAGCAAAACCACTGTTATATGAAATTGTGGTGTCTGTTCTTTCAGACATGACCGAAAGAACGGACACCACGCGAAATCCGCAGCTGTTATACGAATTATGTAAGCTCAAGGTGGAAGGGGAATAAAGTAAAGGACAGGGTAACAATTATATCATCAGCTGCAACGGGACTTTATGCGGAATCTAAAATTAGCGAGCATGGAGGACATGGACGGGGACTACGGACAGGTGGCCCTAGGTGGGAGTGTCGGTCAGTCGGGGAGCTAGCCGAGATAGTCCGAGCATTTGCGATAAACGCCTATCCGGGTGGCGCAACTGCCTATAGGCGGGAGATCCTGGGTTCGAGTCCCGATCCAGCACACATTTTCAATCGTCGCAGCGGATTCCGTATAGAGTCCCGGGGCAGCTGATATCATTAGCGCCTTTCCTTTGTTCTCCTTTCTCCCTTCTCCATCTCCAATTTACGTAAGAAAACTATTGTGTTCTCCCAAGGTTACTGCTTGGGCTGCGGTATGCAGCAGAGACATTATTGGCCGCATTTTCATGCGAGAAACGACCAGCGCTGAACATTATGTTGCAATTTTGGAACAATGCAGCTAATGTTGGAGGATCGACCGGGCGCTGAGAGGTTCACGTAAGATCCGGCCAGATTACCTCGCACCGAACACGTGTTTCGCTTTCTTGATACATAATTCGGGAATGGAGTAACTGCGTTGGATTATTGAAAATTTACTGGCACAGGGATGGATTGGCCTCCATATTCATCCGATCTGGCTCCTTGTGACTACTTTTTATGAGGCACATTGAAAGACACGGTCTACCGGAGCCATCCGACCACGCTCGAATCGGCGATCTGTGTGGCATATGAATCCATTTCCGTTGAGAAGCTACAGGATGTGATGGAAAATTTAAATGTTCATTTGAGCTACCTCCGTGCTACGTGTTGTGAACATTTCGAAATATTGTGATGCGAGCCAGCCGGAGTGGCCGAGCGGTTCCAGGCAATTCAGTCCGGAACCGCGCGACTGCTGCGATTGCAGGTTCGAATCCTGCCTCGGGCATGAATGTGTGTGCTGTCCTTAGGTTGGTTAGGTTAAAGTAGTTCTAAGTTTGGAGGGACTGATGACCTCAGATGTTAAGTCCCATAGTGCTCAGAGCCATTTTAACCAATGTGACGCGACTGCGAAGACTGCTTACAGAGGAAGAGTTTAATTATGCACGCTGATACTGTGCGGGCTGCATAGTGTACAGCACCATCTGTTAGCAACTTTTCGAACTATTTCTACACATCTTTATAATTTCTGCATAAAATTCTTTCGGCTTTCACTGTAACCATGCCGTTCGTCCACTATCCTACCGATCTTAGTTTTCGAGATATTTGATTTTGAAATCAGAGGCTCCTTCGCTGGGATTCCTGTATTAATTTGATCTGGTAAAAATCCAAGACAGAGGAGCAATACTCAAAAATTAGTCGAAAGATTTTTTTTGTAACCACTTCTTTGATGGATGGATTAATTTCCGGAAGATTCCTCCAAGGAAAGTGAACTTAGCATCTGCTTGTCCTACCGTCTGTTTTATGCAGTCATTCCACTTTAGGTCATTCCGGATGGTTACATCCAGGTATTGTACTGTTGTTGCTGTTTCTAGTGATTTGTCACCGATAATTTAATTGCACAGTACTTGATTTCTTGGCGTATTTACACGTATTGCGCTACACTACATTTACTTACGTTCAGCGTCAACTCCCAGTCCCTGCACCAATCATCAGTCCTCTGCAGGTCTTCCTGCAATTCACTATAGCCTGCTGGTATTGCTAACTTTTCATAGACAGCTGCACTATTGGCGACAAGCCTCAAGCAGCTTCTGATGTTATCCACTGCATCATTTATATTCGTGCGGCTGCTCTGTGTGTGTCTGTCACAACCAGTCAATCAGATAATGGGATTTTATAAGTAGTGCCAATAAGTGATCCATATGGCTTTTTTTATTGTAATGGAACAATAAAGTTATGACAGTAGAGCCACGGATGTTTCGTACTCGAAATACTATATTACGATAAATAATAATAAAGGCAATTTTATTCTCTCTCTCTCTCTCTCTCTCTCTCTCTCTCTCTCTCACACACACACACACACACACACACACACACACAAAATAAGAGGGTTTTACTACACTGGCTGTTAGTTATTGCACAAGTCATTTCCACCAATATTATTTCTATCTGTTACATACATCTTGCAACTTAAAGGTGCAACTGCACTCGAAAGGGGGAGGGGGGAGTGGAAACTGGGTAGTGGACCCAGTGGAAACACTGTTGACAGCAAAGAATGCCTTTATTTAACTCCAATACATGAAGTGTCGCGAGCCAGCAAGGCAAATACGCCAACCTTTGCACTAACGTATCGATGGCGGCTTCTGCACTGGATGCTGCGTAGGCACCCTGCGATGCTGACAGAAGGTCCTTGGCAGGTAGTCGGTAGTCTCTTGAGTCTCACGGCCGTGACGTGAGTGGCGTCCTTCGTCAGCGGTGTGGAACCTTGGTGACCCCTTGGCTCTCGATGCATTTATCGTGGCGGTGCGTGGAGACCGCTGCGCGCAGACTTCGACTTGCTGCCCTCTGGCAGGATTCGGACGGCAGATGGCACTAGAAACTCAGTGCTGGTGGCAGCAGGCACGGGCGGCAGGTAGGCGATACTATGACACCGATTCCCATGACGAACTTTGTGCTAGCGTTCTCGAACCCATGGCTGCTGCAGGCAATGCCTAGACATCTCGGTGCCCTGCGTGGTGCTTGGGATCGTGGTGGTGTGCTGGACTCCAACGACGAGAGAATGCCTTCCGCCTCAAAATCCAGACATTTATTTCGCTGGAACCTGGCCCCTAGTAATGCCATCCGTAAAAAGAGATTTGCCCTGGTGTGGTGACGCTACGGCCATTATCGCTGTGCGGTGCAGTTTTCTGTTGAACGCGGCTGGTGTCGTTTCGCAATAGCATTACGTGTGTATTCATCTGACCCACATGTCGCCACACTTGGACCCACATGTCGCCACACTTGCGGCTACCAGCACGTGGCTGTTAATGCAGTGCTTCACAGCGACTTTCTGACGACTCTGTATTTTATCTAAAAACTGGGTAGCAGCGTTGTACAGCGTATAAGAAGCTTTGATGGCTGCAGATGATCAGTTTTAGATGTTATCAACATACGAGAAAGTAAAAATGGATGCCGTCATTGTTTGGTTGTCATAAAGCGAAATTTTGAAAGAATTAATATGCCTGACGCCGTAATTAAGACAGCTAAAGTCAGCACACTCATCAATGACGTGCTAACAAACATTGTAACGGACTCTCCTTCCACCACAGACAATATGTTTTAGTGTACAGAAAGGGTGGCTTTGACAGCTAGCACTGTGTTGACGGAAGTTTTTTTTCTTTGCAGACATTTGGATGAAGAAGAAGAAGAAGAAGAAGAAGAAGTGCTCCAGGAAACAGGTTGTCAGTACTCTGGCTGGGTGGAGGAATCCACATCACTATTGGCCGCTAAAGAAACGAAGCCACAACTGGTAGATTAACGAACAAGAGACCAAATATTCTTGTACAAAATCTTTAATAATTGCTGCATGTATGTTTACACACAGATATGGAAATAATCTTGATACGAATGGGAAATACAGGATATCTAATTTTACAGTAAATATTAATGGAAACTTGTCACACATTGATGTACTTGCAGAAAATGATGAATTCAATGTATTCACTACATTTGGGGGGGGGGGGGGGTACGAAAGATCTGCCTATAAACCTGCTTTTCTGTTTGGCTTTGCTTAGAAGAAGGGTGATTATATTGCACTATCACTGCAGTACCGATAGCTGCGATACTGCGCCTGCCACGAGACGAAGCGCAGGTATTTTTTGTTTGTTTGTTTGTTTTGGTTTTGGGGCGCAAAACTGCTATGGTCATTAGCGCCCGGTCTGTGACTTAGGAAACAGTAAAAAACGAAAATGGAAACCAGCAGCAATGGGAGCGAAACTCAAAAAATTGGAGAAACTAAAAGCAGAAGGAAAGCTTAAAAATCCACTACAGAAAGGGGTTGGTTGTCCCCAAAAAGAGCTTCAAATGACTGACGTCATCTCACTGGCAGTAATAAACTCGAGAACGCGATCGGTCGAGCGCGTGTCATCTGCTAAAATGGACGATATATCAGGCGACAGCTGTAAACGGGCGCGTAACGGAGTAAAATAGGGGCACTCAATTAAAAGGTGTCTTACCGTCCACAGCTGAGAGCAGTGGGGACAGAATGGGGGAGGATCGCCGCTTAAAAGATGTCGATGGCTGGAAAGACAGTGCCCTATCCGGAGTCTAGTTAAAATTACCTCCTCCCGACGACGCGTTCGGGAGGAAGAGGTCCAAGCACAGGGAAGAGCTTTCACGTCCCGCAATTTATTATGGGGAAGTGTCGACCAATGTGCATACCATAAAAGAACAACACGACGACATAAAACACTCCGTAGATCGGCGAAGGGAATCGATTGAATAGCTGGCCGAAGAAGAGAGACTGCAGCCTTGGCCGCTATATCGGCCGCCTCATTTCCACAGATACCAACGTGTCCTGGGAGCCAGAGGAACGCCACCGAGACGCCCCCAAGTGGAGCAAGCGCAGGCAGTCCTGAATCCGGTGGACCAGAGGGTGGACAGGGTAGAGAGCTTGGAGATTGAGGAGAGAGCTGAGAGAATCTGAATAGATAACATACTGTATCCGCTGATGGCGGCGGATGAATTGGACAGCCTGGAGAACAGCGTAAAGCTCCGCGGTATAAACCGAACACTGGTCGGGAAGCCGAAATCGATTTGGGGTGTCGCCAACAATATAGGCACTCCCTACACCTAACGATGTTTTTGAGCCATCAGTGTAAATAAATGTGGCTTCCTTCATTTGTGCACATAGAGCAGCAAATGCCCGACGATAAACAAGTGAAGGGGTACTATCCTTGGGAAATTGACAAAGGTCACGGAGCAGGCAGATCTGGGGACGGAGCCAAGGCGGTGCTGTACCCCAAGTTGTCAAGAAGGTTTTAGGAAAGTGGAAGGAAAGAGAATGGAGCAAAAACGCAGGTTGGCAGCCACGAGGGCGCCCCGCCACGCGGCAGCCAATAGAAGAGCACCGAGTCTTCCTGCTGTGAAGACGACGAGCCATACAGCAGGCGTACACCAGCTAGCCAGCGGAGACGAACCAATTACCCATGAACTTTGTATCCTGTACTTTGCTTCGCTCGACAGATCAGAAGTTATGTAATCTGTTTATTTCTCTTAAAACAAGTTATTACTAATTGTTTGCTTTGTGTTGCATATCCTCACATCCTGGAAAACTTCCTAGAATTGAACCCACACTTTTGCTCTGCTTATCCACTAAGGATATAGCAAACATGTGGTGCACTGAACATTGTGCATCTTGCTATTCCACATGTCTTAAGAAAAAAATTATAAACTTCTACTGTTTCCAAGAGTAAGTCATTCCATAGGTTCTAACAAAAAGTAGCAATGTATCGGATAGACTTAGCCGATACTTCTAACAGAAATTACTCCTTTAATTGCAGTTAGTGTGGAAAACTGGAAATGGAAAGGATCAGAGTAAAAAAATTGAAACTGGGGTGAATAAAATCTTTTTGGTTTTCAGGCCACATCAATTCGAATAAAATTCTCGAGCTTTCGATGGCCATCTCCGCCATCGTCGTCAGGAGTAAAAACACCGACCGGCGGGCTTGACAAGATTTTCCGCTTATATAGCCGCGACTGCGGTCTCTGGCAACAATCAGAAGGGACCGAAACAAGACGCGCACGGAAGGTGATTGGTCAGCTCACGGCAGCTCCGGCCCGACGCGGGACCTGTCACAGCACGTGACACTGCAGGTCTTACGAGCGCCAGCAGCCGTGTCCGGCGGGGAGCGAGTAACTATTTCAGACGAATTTAATACTTCTTGACGGCGTGTTTACATGCATGCAAGTTCTCGACAGCACACGACAGAATTAAGACCTTTAGTGGGTACCTTTTCAGTTAAAAATTTATTTCCCGTGGGCCATGCACGGAGCCGAGCGTTCGCAAAGTGTGGCGGACGAGCCGACTAGTGTGACGTCACAAGTTTGTTGCCGGCGCGAGAAGTCAGTGACACGTTTGAAACTGGCGCTCCCGCCTCCCCTCAAGTGTCAAGCATTCGTCGTTGCTGCCTTTCGACGTCCAAAGCCAGCCCCCACGCCCTACTGAGTGTATACTCAAGGTCTCTGTTAAAATTATTTATCACGCTTCCTTTGTTTAATACGTCTCTTCTGTTTGGTAGAACGCTATGCAACTGTGCGAATTGTCTGACCTATATACATGCTGGCGCATTTGCAAGGGACACCATACACACCGGGCACACGACGAGCTATGTCGTCTTTAACAGGGCGCAGCGTATCTCTTATATTGGGGGTGGGCCGGAACACTGATTTCACTCCATGTCTCTGTAGCACCTGTCCTTTTTTGCTGCTCGTTGCCTCACGATGGCGGAGATGACCACCGAATGTTCCAGAATTTTATTCGAATTAACGTAGCTTGAAAACCGAAAAGATTTTATTCAGACACGCCGTTGGGAGACTCTGAGGACAAAAACTGGGGTATCTGGCAAAGAAGTTGCCTTGGGAACTGTATATACCTGTTACTCAAAAAAGAGCAGCTCATTGTTAATGTGTAAGCAAGGCTTGCAAATTAATTTGAGCTACAGAAGAATGCTGAAGATTAGATGGGTAGATCACGTAACTAATGAGGAGGCACTGAAGAGAACTCGGCAGAAGAGAAATTTGTGGTACAACCTGAATAGAAGAAGGGATCGGTTAGTAGGACATATTCTGAGACATCAAACGATCATCAGTTTAGTACTGGAGGGAAGTGTGGGGGGTAAAAATCGTAGAGGGAGATCAAGAATGAACACAGTACGCAGATTCAGAAAGATGTAGGTTGCAGTAGTTACTCGGAGACGAAGAGGCTTCCACAGGATAGAGTAGCATGGAGAGCTGTATCAAACTAGTCTTTGGACTGAAGACAACAACAACAACAACAACAACAACAACAACAACCAACACAACGTTTTGGAAGATTCGAGCAACACATTCCATACCTCTCGAGAAATTATCACACCCAGAAAATCAGAGAAATTACAGCTCGGAGAAAGGTTTATCGATAGTTGTTCTAACCACGCACCATTCTCGAAAGCCACATGGTATTGGAGAGTGGAGAGGGCGGAAATTATAATAATACCCTCCGCCACACAGCCTTCGGTGTTTTGTATAGTTGCAGATGTACACGTAAATATCAGTGGAGTTTCCAAACCTACATTCCCAGGCTGAAAAACACAAATCAAATTACGTAACAGGTTGCATGTCATGAATGTGTGAGCAATACCCCCCCCCCCCCCCTTACGTGTACAGTCTATATCAGTCTGTTCTGGCACCGCTATGGGCAACATTTCAGACGTCATGATACTCCACGAGGAAGGTTGCAGAAGTGTTCTCGACATTTCAAACAGAACTTTTTCTTGTGGAAAGAGGATAAAGGGAGAGGAAAAAAAAGGCTTAGGGAAATTATAAATTTAACCGAGTTCTTTGATCGTTCCAGTCAAGCGGGGCAGTACCTACGTAGCACATGAATTTTTCAGCGCCGTGTAAGAATATCATCCACCAGCATTGGTTCAGCAGCGCATATTTTATTCCACAAAGTTGTACATTCCTTACTTTTATGGCGCACTGCGTGGAGGGGGAACTTATTTATATTGCATGGGCCGACCTGATACCGCATTCAGAATTCCTTGCACTGCTTCTGGCGCAGGGCGCGCCCGAGCGAGCGGAGATTCGTGTGGTTTCACCGTGCGGTGGAAGTTGCGGCAACACGGGCCGGCTTTCCGCCCCGCGCCCCACCAAAATTTCTGCGACTAATTTCGGAACACGCAAGTACCACAGCGTCATCGCCCGCATGCTTCACAAAATGCTCGCCCTGGGTCTACTGTAACGTATAACAACTACTTCATTAACAACAACATTTTACATAAAACTCCGCGGGCTATAGGGGACAAGGGGGAAATGGCGCTATGTTAAGCAACGACAGCTACAAATTTTAATATGGCCAATCAACGGAAACTAAAAATTTTATAAAATATCATTCGCTCTAGTTTACTCCCACTGGTTTTCATAGACTTAATATGCTTGAGGCGAAAGATACAAATTAAACAATGGACCTTCTTCGTCTACTGGCGCTTTCCAACCCCATGGTGTACTGGTAGTACGATAGTTCACCACTTAATGTATTAATACTGTACCAACAATCGATATTTTGATATTATTTTACTAGGCAAGTAGTTTCGACGTTTCAGTCACATCATCTTCAGGCCTATACAGTAAAGTTTCAAGACAGTAGATAACGTATAATAAGATGCCACACATAGCATTACATAAACGAAACCAATGACATAAACGAAACCAATGATACACATTGATGTATAGAATTGAAAGAAACCAGTAATGAAGTAAAATATTCAGATTATAATGAAAGATATAGTATGAATGTATAACATGACATGCATACATAAAGCAATATCGGTCACCTAACAGAAATAACTATAAAACAATAGTGTCAGTGTAAAGCAAACATCAGTCCTATCTATTCATTCATTCATTACTGGTTTCTTTCGCTTCTTTACATTAATATGTATAATTGTTTCGTTTACGTAATACCATATGTCACAGCCTATGGAATGTTTATCTGCTGTCTTGTAACATTATTGTATAGGCCTGAAGATGATGTGACTGGAACGTCGAAATTGGTTGTCTAATAAAACAACACCAAAATAACGGCTGTTGGTACAGTAATAATAAATTTCATCGACCTTTCGCTGTTCCACAATCCTGAGCCCAGCTGAAGTTACATTTAGTTCTCCATTTATTTAAAATAGCAATATGGGAACCACATTTTTACCTAAATTTGTGAATCAGATAATGTATTTAAGGAAACTCCATTTTTACGAAGAAAAATAGTTTAGAACTTGTGTTTTAAACGTAGTGTGTCCAGTCCCTCTTAAATTTTGATACCAGACTAAGCTGTGTTATTACAATCGAGGGGAAAATTGTAAAGCAGGACTCCAACAACAGACGAGTAATTTCAGCTGAAGAAAGACTTGTACTTACCCTCCGGTTCTTAGCAAATCTAAAGCTGTGTCGCAAGACAAGGATTTGAATCTCTGTTCCCGCAAAAACGAGTCCACTCTCTCACCACTGCGCCATCTCGCTCGCAAAGAATTTGGAGATCCAACATACTGCCAGTATTTTCTCATATGTGCTGATATTTTACTAGTGCGGCTCAGGAGCGATGCAACAGCAGCTTTTTTTAATTTATTTTTTTAAAACTCTATGAATACTTCGGCAGTGGTTCCAGTCCGCTGAAAGAGATCGTGTAGTAACATTACTAACACACGACGGTGTAGCGATACAGGGGCGCAATAAACTTACACGCCCGTCTGCACTCATACCGAAGGAAGGCTGGAGTAAACAGTATTCATGTAGCGAATGATTACTTGTTAATTCGGTCATGAGACCACATGGCATTTGGTTTTGCGAAAGGCCATTGGACTAGTCTAGGTAGACCGCGCTCCAACTTGCTGAGAATACGGAAGGATCTGATAGTGTGTGATGACAAGGACAAACACTAAAGGTCTTGTTCCAAGAATTCACAAACGGGTGCGCTGATGTGGAGAATTCGAGGACTACTTACGACGATATAACAGTATTTTTCTTGTTTCTTTTTTCTGTTTTAGCAAAATTACTTTTTTCTCAGGGCAAATAGAATGAACTAATTATGAACTGTGCAATTGGTGACGAAAAGAGACTTTTATAAGTAAAATATCGTGAATAATATTTTAAATTTGGAGGAATAAGCTTCGTAACTACTTTATATTTGTAAACCGATCTCCATCTTTCGTCAGACATATTTCCTTTCTCACTTATTTCGTTACCTTTCCTCCTCCTAGCTATGACTTATTAAGATGTATCAATGTAAGTTTCTGTAAGTGAGAATAATTACCCATTTTCCTTCAAGCTTTGTCTCACGTTCTTTTGTTTGATATCACTAATTCATTAATACGTTACTGACAGATCACGAAGTGGAAGTGGTAAGAATTATTGTACGAACGGATATAAACGGCTTGGACGATATTTAGTTATCTGCCATTGCGCCACCTTACCGAGATAACTATGAAATTACTTAGAACCTCCATATCATTAAATTAATGAAGTTCGAGAGCCCAGCAGTGCAAATAAAACTGACGCACATGAGATTTCCAAACTTTCACGGTCGCGACAATACGAAGCTAAGCCAGTTATTCAGAAAGACCAATATTTTGGGTCTCGTGAAACTTCGATCTGTTGACTTTTCGTCAATTTAACTCACCCGCTCCAAAAATGGGAGTCATCTACCGCAGCTACAGTGTATCAAGATTACAATTAACATGGCGAAATAACGTAACGTCACCATAGCTCTCTCTGCAACTGGATGTGAAAAGACACAATTAAGTGTCATCGACTTGAGCACATAAAGCAGCAGCAGAGAACTATATGAGATATTCCAGCTGATAATGTGACGTACATTCTCATTAACAATGAAACATCACCAACTTGACCTCATTATTTAAGGAGCGACAACCAGAGCCCTATTGTTCGCGGGAAGGGGAGGGGGAGGTGGACCCATCTGCCCAACGTGTTAGCGGCATTCAAATACATCACATGAAATGATGTGTGTTTGAAAACTGTACATCCTACTGGTTCCAAAGTGACACGACAACCTTAAAACAATTTAATGACTGCTTAGGTTTTGCCAATTTCTTATTACATTCGTTGTTTACTACGGTTATAAAGGTCAACTTTGTGGAAAAATTTAAAATTAATTTTTTTTATGTTACTGTGACTGTGAGAGTTAAAAGACGCTGATGATGGGCAGATAACAGATGTGCGAAAAAGCATACAACGGTTCCGTTAATAGCAAAGACGCTGAGTAGTTCCTACGACGGCGCAATCCACGTCGTCGGAGAGCGCGACTGCCTCCATCACGAGGGATGAGCGTGTGCCAGAGGCAGGCAGGCCGGCCGGCCGCGGCCCTCCAAACGACAGCAGGCGCGCCGCACAAACGCCCACGCACACGAATCAAAAACGCGGCGCGGCCTCGACGCTGGCTCCCCCTGCGCGGACGACTGCCCGGCCGCCGTCCCGCCGACCGCAAAGTGAAGTCGCGGTGCACAAAGGGGGACCAAGATGCTGGCCGCGCCGGGATCAATCCCATCAGAGACACTGGCGGTCAACCGCCGCGGGCAGCGCCCTGCGCCCTCCCTCACAAAGTGCCTAATCTCGAATGCCGTCCTTCACATCAAAAGGACAAGTAATTGCGTGCCCCGAGTCGCGCGCCGCGCACGGACAACTGGACCTGACGGCGCTCAAAGGAGACGCCCGCAGCCGGCCGCCGCGGCCCGGAAAAGAAAAGACCCATTAATTCGCAGAATATGTTTTCCTCCCTGCCCTCTCCACGACCTGAGGGGGGAAAAAGTAGGGAAAAAGTACGATTTTCTGAGTGAAAGAAATAATAATTCTTCTCTCCTCAGACTGTGTGTCACTTCGTAGTCCGCACCACTGTCTAAAGCGTCGGCTAATGCGAGCCTTACCGCTCTGAATTTGGACGCAGGAGCACACACCGACGTCGTTAATTTTCAGGAAATGGCACTGAGACGCTTTCACATCCTACTCTGTACTTTTCGCATAACATGCTACGGTTAATTACCTGTCTCTCCAGAAAAATTGCCACGCCTGACGCTCTCCTTCGTGCTCACTCGCTTGACATAGCACAAAATACGAAACAGTCACTTAAAACGAATGTCGAGGATCAAATATGCTACTTAGGAAAGGAAGGAGTTGCCGCTTTCAATGCAAATGAGCAAGAATGTTAACAGCGAGAGACATTGTCAACTGTTGACCGCTTTAAAAGACGGTTCCTTCGCTGTCACCAAATGCTACAGCAAAGCGACGTAAAATTTTGTAAAATAAATTGATTCGACAGCTCCTACCGAAATTTATCATCCATTATCTTTAACCCGGAATTAATGTTAGTCTGAGTTCTCTACTGTATACTTCGGCTGCACTGGCACATGAGGAAAAATAGCAAATTATACATGTGTCACCATCTAAAAAAAAATGATACTTCGCTATCACTACAATCGTTCTACAACAGACCTTTCGTTTGTAAACTATTTCTGTATTACTCCTTTTCCTTTGTAAAACAATAAACTGGTAGTCCAGATGGCAGGAATTCTTTTTATTCCATGATTACCGGTTTCGGCGAAACTAAATCATGGAATAAAAAGAATTCCTGCGATCTTGACTACCAGTTTATTGTTTTACAAGCATCTAGATCGCTCCCACATGAGCACAATGTGCTCCCTACAAACCCTTTTCCTTTGGCTGTGCTTGCTGTTCTTTCTGAAGAACGATTAAAATTTGTCCTATCTTTCCTTATCTCTCTGAAGAGAAGTATTAAAATGTTCAGGAACGGAAATTCCGATCTCTGCTGCACTCGGGCAGTGAAAGATGAAAGAAATCATTGGCGACAAACGAAAATTTGTACCAACGCCGAACCCGGGCCTCCTGCTTACTAGGCTGACGCGTTAACCATATACGCCAGCTTGGCACAGTGACCGGCCGCTGTGGACGAGCGGTTCTAGGCGCTTCAGTCCGGAACCGCGCGACTGCTACGGTCGCAGGTTCGAATCCTGCCTCGGGCATGGATGTGTGTGATGTCCTTAGGTTAGTTAGGTTTAAGTAGTTCTAAATTCTAGGGGACTGATGACCTCAGATGTTAAGTCCCATAGTGCTCAGAGCCATTTGAATCATTTGGCACAGTGAAAACAGCACGGGCTACCGAAGTACGTCTCCCTCCTCGATTCAAATTCCCATTTGCTGCATACTACCAAACTCACTCAACTCTATGTGAATTAACATCTCTGATTGGCTCCAAAAATGTACATTACCTTTTAAGAAAGTCGCAGGTATTTTGCAGACGACTTTGAATAATCGGGATAGTGTTTGAAGCTACTTTCATTGCGTCTTGTACGTTTTGCTTCAACAAGCTGAAAATTACCTTTGCCAGATGAGTATTGGTAAGAATCTGAGAGCTATATCTGTTGGTTTGTTGTTACTTTACGTTTGGTCCTGGGTGCACATCACCAGATCCGATTTCCTTTTAAGAAATGAAGGAGGCAAAGACAAGACCATCTGCGTAATTGTGAACACTTCATCGCCAGTGACATTATATCCATGGCGAAATATATTTGTACCTTCCAAAAATTGGACACTATGCTGCTCATGACACCATTATCGACTTACTCAACATGTTTGCCCAGGTTAGTCACACACTTTCTTACATTTGTCTCTCATACCAGCCTATCGAAATACATTCCCCTTCTTGTGATGCGAAAAACATTTATTGTGATATCGTCCACTGGAATTTCACTGCCCATACGGGGTTGCAGAAAAAAAAAAAAAAAAAAAAAACCGCTCACTTCGGTGAAACTGAAGTTTTATCATCAACCTTTCACACAGAGACAGTGTAACCGTCCAAACTATAAGATCCGATCGTTCTTGTTCAGATTACTTATAATAGTCGTAATTATATACTAGTCATGCGTCAGGTGAGACCGTTTTAACGATTAGTCACAGACTTTTTAGCGGAACGGCACTATGCTGTGATTCGTTAATTATGTCTGACAGACCTTCGCTCTAGATATCTCTCGCAGTGAGACCCACGAAACTATTTTGTCAGAGAAGACTTAGGTAATAAAGAATCTTAATGTTCCACAGCAGCAAACCAAAAAAAATCTCGATTACATATATAAACATAGCGCCAGTGGCATTCGAACAGTTCACACGCATGAGCGCCCTACTGTTATTCCGTGGCCATCTCTTCAAAAATGTGGTGAATCAGGAGCTTAAACAAACAGTGTGTCGTTAGTTACTAAGACACACTGCGGTTAGTGGACGCCTGTGCAATCTGTCCACAAAAGCCCACTATTTCCTTTTGAAATATCTGTGTAACTCCTCCTCCTGAAATTCTATTTGCTGGTGTTCCTGCAGTGCACTCAATTTTTTAACTGATCTTTGCAGATATATCGGCAGAAAGATATATTACCTGTGGAGAAAATTATTTATCTCAGACTGAACTCGAACTTTCGAACGAAACGCGATCGACAGTGGCACACAGAAATAACGAGCCAGGAACACTGTTTGTAGATCATTAGATGCACAGTTTATTTCCCTGTGCGTAAGGGAGGAGGGAGTGGCGATTGGTACGCCGTGAGTGAAATGACGAAGCTGTTAGTCCGAGGCAGCCACTGGGGTTACTACGAGTGATCTTGTTCGGCGTCAGGGACAGTGCGGTCATACGCGCGATGCGCCGCAGCTATAAACCCAAAACAAAGCGATTGTTTATAAAAGAGGGCCAAGGGGGAGGAGCGATAATATAAACAACGCTAGGACGCGGGCCCCGAACAAAAACGTAATAAAATCCGCCCTCATAAAGCCGCCACCGCTCGTAGCACGCTCTTTTTTTTTCGCGTTGTACACTTTTAATTTTCACATATATTACCGTGCCTTTCGCGTCATAAAAACATAATATGCGCCACGTACCTATGATAATATGTTGTAATTCCTGAGCTTACGAGAATATTAAAAAAGGGAATAACGGCGTATAACGCAATAAAATTCAATGCAGAAGCCTGCATTTGGAGAGGATGCTCAATTTACTGTAATCCTAAATTAAATCACAGATCAGTTCGGAGAGCGGCGGGCACGATGTGTCCTCGCAGCGACGGACGATAAAAGGGTTAATCGCGGACGAGGCAGCGGCGGCGGCGGCGGCGGCGAGAAAGCTCAGGGACGAGAGGGTGGTGGAAAGGTGTGGGGAGGAGGGGATGGCGCTCAGCCGGCGCGGCTCACAAAGCGGCCGACCGCTCCTGCTGCCCCAAGCGGGGCCGGGGTGGGACGGGGCGGCAAAGTGGAAGCGGGAGCGCAGGGGTGGAGCAGGGGTCGACAAGAGACAAGCGGGTTCCTGGTGTCACGGCGCGCTGCGGCGCACAGCGGGCGTGTGCGTGTGCTCCTGCCACCTCGCTCTCAAGAACGAGACTGGTAGCTTAGCTTTTAACATCTCTATCTGTTACGCCCTCCTATATCCCTCGCTCGTTGATCATTTTAAATCTACAAAGGTCCACGCCCGTAAAGACATCAAGGGCATCGGCAGACGAGTCTCATGTGACGATCAAACAATGCAATGAGTCTACCAATGCTGACGCACGTTCCGGGTTGCACTACTGTCGACTAGATGACTGGTACAGCACGACAAAACAACGAGAAAAGATCCCAGCGTCACTTCTAAGCACATTTATATTCTACAATTTGACCGCAAGCCACCTTACGGTATATGACGACAAATTAAGAGTTGTACTGTTGTAATTACTGTCTGGTACAGAGAAAATGCAGACGTCTATAATGGCGCAGCGAACAGGGTATACTGTGTAGCCCGACCTAAGAACAGTACGGTCCGACTTGAAAACATTTCCACGAATGCAACTACATAAAAAAAAAATGGTTCAAATGGCTCTGAGCACTATGGGACTTAACTTCTGAGGTTATCAGTCCCCTAGAACTTAGAACTACTTAAACCTAACTAACCTAAGGACATCACACACATCCATGCCCGAGGCAGGATTCGAACCTGCGACCTGCAGCGCCTGGAACCGCTCGGCCACCACGGCCGGCCAACTACATCAATATTGTAATTAAACTGTAACTTGATAAGGTTCGACCGACGTAAATACGAATATGTTACAGAGTGTAATCTCTTCACTGTACTGATACTTCCGAAATAATGAGCAATTTTTCTTTTGTGTGCTCATGTTATCAGTAGCTGCTGCATAATCAGTTTGTTAATACTGGTAACGTTTTTCCAACTTCTGAAAACAGTTGCCTCGTCGCGATAAACTTTGCACTTTATTCATTATAAACATCGACAAAAACAAGGCACCTTTGACGCTGTTGCTGTATACAGGGTGTCCCATAAGAAATGGTCAATATTCAGGAATATGACAGGAACGATCATTCGAAGCAAAAACATCTAATAAACGTGGGCTGTAAAATGCATACCTTACGGGCTATGAGCACTGCTTCATCTTAGACACTGTGAAACCAATCTCTTGTACTGCAAGCTATTTGCTTTCCATATTTTTGAGAGGTCGTAGTATGGACCAAAACAAGAAAGAATGGCCACCAGACATGGGCTCTAAGGCGCATACCTTAAGAGCTGCGAGCATTTGTTCATCTTCGCTGCTGAACAAGTGATCAAAAGCTATTAAGGCAGAGTAACTCTAGAGGAAGATGGAGATTGGAATACATCCAGCAAATAACTGTGGACGGAGGTTGCAAGAGAAGATTGGGTTGCACAGGAGAGGAAATCATGGCGGGCCGTTTCAAATCAATCCGAAGATTGATGGCTCTTAGAGCCCATATTTGCTGCACTTTTTTGCTTCGAATGTTCGTTCCTGTCATATCCCTGAATAATGACCATTCCCCCTGGAACGTCCCGTATAAAAAAACAAAATATAATGGGAGACCATAATCGGCAAACAACGAAAGCCAACAACCTCAACACTGACGTCAACTGATAAGGCAATAGTTTTCGAAAAGCCAGTTATACAGACCGTGGGGCGGAAGGGAGGGAACGCGCGCAAGGTATGCTCCCCAATTTCCTACCTACAAGCGTTTTTATGAGCTTAGCTGGCGTCTTCTCTCCCCCCCCAACCCCCCATATTCCATTTGCGAAAAGGCATAGGAGGAACGAATGTTTATTAAAATCTTTTTAAGTTGGACTACATCCTCTGTGCCTGTATGGTCATTTCGCGGATATATAAGGGAGGACGTGATATGATGCTTCATTTTTCTTGAAACGTGCGCTGTCAGAGATTTTAGAGCAAACGTCTCTGTCATGCGAAATCCACAAAACTTCTCTTGGAGAGAGTGACACTCGAGCTGATTAAGCATCAACATGACAGACTTACATTTGCAAGCCTTACCCCAACAGTCATTATACTAATACTATATTCAGATACTAAGTGTCAGTGACACGCAAAGCGCGTATCATTCTTACATTGCTCCCTTAAAATGGACTCCTGAAATAGCCTAGGATCATTTCCGCGACATACCGTATCGAGAATCCAACAGTTCAAAACTGTTTAGAGCTTCTATGATAAGTAGTCTCCGAGGAGTCTCACACGTATTAAAATTATTCGACACTGATGCGTACAACTTGAGGACGAAAGTGACTTTCGCAGGATGTGTCACTGTTAAGTAACACAGCTCGATGAAACTTTTATGGTAGATAGATAGATAGATAAAACTCCTATAGTATAGCGCACAAGGTAACTGAAACAAATACACACAGAGACGAACAGTTTTATTCAAAGACAATAGCTGCATTGAAGTATCCGCGATTCATGACGGTCTGCTGCTCCACTACAAAAAAGTGGGAGATGGGTCTTTATAGGGTGTGTGATCACCACGGACGGCAATGAATGCTCTTGCGGTGACTGTACAGTATTCACAGAGTTGCAAAGTTAGTATGCCCATTCAACATCATGGCTCTTCACAGTGTAACACACTGACCACCAAAACGATCATATTCAACTATGCTGGACATATTTCATATGGCGAGAGGTGGGAATACCTAATGCACCGAAGAGCACTGTCGGACATGACCGTTTTGGTCGTGCACATGGCGTAATGTTGCATGGGCATACTGACATCCAAATCTCTGAACACAGTAAACACAGAGGCCAAAGTTATTGTGCCACTGCACTACAGCCGCGTGTGCGTCTTTTTGTGGGTGTATTCGGCCCTGACTTCATTTTTATGGCTGACAATGAATGCTTGCACCCCACTGCGCAGGTGGAGAAACTCATGCTACTAGGGAGCTGGTCTGTCAGTACCCTGGACTTAAATCCCTTCCAGCCTGTGTGGTACACTTTGTGGAGACGTACTCCAACACGGCCACATGAACCAACGACGGTCTAGCACTGATCAAGCGCGCTACTGGAGGTATGGAACGCCGTTCCACAAGAACTCCTTCCGTATCTTATCTTTCATTGAAAGTGTCGTTTCTGTTCCCCTCACTGAATACTTCTTTCAGTTATCTTCTGTACTACACTGTAGCAATTCTTTTTGTGTGTGGTCCAAGTTCCATCGATTTATGCTTGCTTGGCACTGAACCATCGTGCGAAATTTACTTTCGTCCTTAAGTTTTGCACATCAGTGTATTTTAAGTCGTACGCGAGTCTTATGAGCAATGTCTTTCACATACTAACTAGGAGTACACACTAACATATTCAGTAGCTGATGCTTGCGACTGGCTTTAAATTTGAGATACCTGTACACACATACTTTTGACTGCCTGTGTTAGATTATGACTTCAGTTCTGACGTATCGTTTCTTCAGTTCGAGGCAAGTACTTCCGAACGTTGTCTGAAGCACAAATCTGAGTTTCTTTAGATATCCACTGCAACAGGTTGGAATCTAAAAATTCGAACAGATATTTGTACCATTATGTGCGGACAGCACTGTGTCACATAAATGCAACATCCTCTTACAGCGTGTAGTATGTACCTCATACTAATTTATAAGTAGCAAATATATACTGTAACGCAGTGATACTACGCCATTGTCTGGGACAAACTATCAGTAAGATCTGAGCCTGTAGCTCTCCGTCCAACACAACAGGCTGCATTCTACCGGTCGCATACTTGTCTAGACATCTAACAAGGAACGTCTTCATTTTTCCCTAGTGCCAGATAAATGAATCTACTCTGCTATTCACAATAAAGTGCCCAGCAGCGTGTTCAATGAACCACCTTCAAGCTGTCTCTCTCCCTTTCTACTCTCGAACGGTACGCGGGAAAAACGAGCACTTGCATTTTTCTCTGCGAGCCCTTATTTCTCTTATTTTATCGTGATGATCATTTCTTCCTATGTAGGTGGGTGCCAACAGAATGTTTCCGCAATCGGAAAACTGGTGATTGAAACTTCATGAGAAGATCCGTCGCAACGAAAAACACCTTTGTTTTAATGATTGCCACTCCCATTCACGTATCATGTCTGTGGCACTCTCTCCCCTATTTCGCGATAATACAAAACGAGCTGTCTGTGGTGTCACCGCCAGACACCACACTTGCTAGGTGGTAGCCTTTAAATCGGCCGCGGTCCGTTAGTATACGTCGGACCCGCGTGTCGCCACTATCAGTGATTGCAGACCGAGCGCCGCCACACGGCGGGTCTAGAGAGACTTCGTAGCTCTCGCCCCAGTTGTACAACGGACTTTGCTAGCGATGGTTCACTGACAAAATACGTTCTCATTCGCCGAGACGATAGTTATCATAGCCTTCAGCTACGTCATTTGCTACGAGCTAGCAAGGCGCCATTATCAGTTGCTATTAATATTGTAAATAATGTACAGACAAGAGCTACGTTCAACATTAATGGATTAAAGTTAAGTATTCCACCAGTTACCTCCTTTTTTTCTAGATCTTTCATCCTTGTCCTGTTCCAGACCTCACGCCAGCCTGCGTGAGCTAAAACGCGTGCCTTTCGGCTTCCTCTCATAGTGGGTTGGCTCTCTTGCCAATCCACAACACTGCCCTTCTTTGAACCTGATGCGGATCTCACACCGCACAGCAATACCCCACCCCAGGATAGGGCGGTGTAAGCAGTCTCTTTAGTAGCCCTGTTGCACCTTCTAAGTGTTCAGACCATGAATCGCACTCTTTGGTTTTGCTCTATCCACAACATTATCTATTTGATCGTTTCAATTTAGGTTATTTGTAATTGTAATCTCTAACTATTTAGTTGACTTTACAGCCTTCAGATTTGTGTGACTTACCGCGTAATCGAAATTTGGCGGATTTATTTTAGTACTCGTGTGAATAACTTCACACATTTCTTTATTCAGGATCAATTGCCACTTTTCGCATCATGCAGATATCTTATCTAAATCGTTTTGCAATTCATTTTGGTCATCTGATGACTTTACAAGACTGTAAATGACAGTATCATCTGTAAACAATCTAAGAGGACTACTCAGATTGTCTCCTATGTCGTTAATATAGATCAGGAACTTCCTTGGGGAACGCCGGATATTACTTCTGTTTTACTCGATGACTTTCCGTCTATTACTATGAACTGTGACCTTTCTGACAGGAAATCAGTAATCCAGTCGCATAACTGAGGCGATACTCCGTAGGCACGCAGTTTGGTTAGAAGACGCTTTCCCGAGGTCGAGAACCGCAGTACGGGTATACGCCTACAGCCGGATGCGTTAGCGTCACTACTCGATGCTGGTATTCGACTGGCTTTTAAGATTTTGTCCCTCGATTTCTCGATCACGGTTGAGAAACGCGTCTTACTACAACCGTTTGAGAGATGAGCAAAATCGGTGGTTCGTTGGATGTACGCTGCCCTTATTGGAACTGTTCCGTTACAGTAACAAAGGGGTAAAATATAGGCAGTATTGCAGTAAAGAGGACATAGCTGGCGAGTGCACCCAGTGTTGATCAGAAGTCAAGGTAGCTGAAAACTATGTGTAACATTTTGAACGTTATGGTCACCCAACAAAATACGCCGCATGAGATGTTGGGTTGTTCCCGTGGCTCTGCTAGGCACTACGAGCACTTCAGAAACTTGCCTTCGCGGCCGTTTCGACGTTACAAGAGCGTTCGCCTCTGCTCTCTCAGGCTGCTACTTAAAACTGGGAAACAAATTACCGCCGCTACAGATATAGAATATTCTACAAACAACGGGCGGACTCTAACATTAAACACGCAGGGGGCCGGCATTAATGAGATATGACATGCGGCAGCGTCCGCGCGGACAAATAAACACGCGCCAGAGCTTGGCGGCGCTAGCAACGTGCCGCGCTATAAAACAATTCCACGGCTGCCACATGGCACCTTCGACAACAACCACAGTGCAGCTTTCAGAAATTGGCACCACTGCTAAACAAGAACAGGATACCAACTGGGTTAAAAAAAATGAGACCGCCCTTCAGCGGAAATATTCCGAATAAATTATTTTACGACAAATTAACGAAACGAATGTTTTTCTTCATCACATCCAGTTCCCGGATTCTTTCTGTGTCACAGTTCAAGTTAATGTACTTGAAATACACACAAACGCTGAGTAACCAGCTGAGTGTTCACCGATGTGTTGTAGCAAAACCGCACAATATCTGAACTGCAGGAGTGGATTCCATTACTGCCCTGTCGGTTAACGAATCCAGGCTCTCGACACTTTATAGTTTCCGATTTTTATGTCACAAGAGGCAAGGAAAAAATAGACATGTAGCAAAATACGAGTGGCCTCACATTTTATTAGTAAAAAGTCTGTCATCTGGATGTATTCGGTGTTTTATTGAACCTACAAGTATTTCGGAGAGAAAATCCATATGCAGCGTTCGGAGATTTTAATTGAAGCCTTCCACTGAGGTCTGGTGAAACAGTCGCGCCCGAGGGAGCTTACACTGATAAAAGAAATCCCAAGTGCAAATAAACCTCCTAGTAAAACAAAGTAAAGTGCTATCAGGTATCTGCATTTTGCGAAACTCTAAATCACTAGTTACCGATTTAAATATCATTTACATGTTTCGTACAGAGAGCGTGCCCAACACACGCACGCGCGGTCAAAGGCATTAGCTACGAACTGACCACGTTATCGCTGTTAACTGATTTACAATGGCTTTACACATATGAGTAATTAAGTGCACTCTTAATGTGCTAAAGAAAGCAAACGGATGGCTTTTCGAAAGAAGGTGAAGCTAATTTTAGACGCAACCGAATAAGACATGAGCACCAAAGAAGATGAATTTCTTTACAAGACATTTTCTTACAACCAATGAGAACTCTAGTATATTCACTGCATATTTTTCCATCTTGGATGTGATTTGCTTGTGAAGTTTTGAGCCTGAAAATTTATAGATTTTTATGCTCTGCGGCTTCCTTGTTGCACATGTAAAAAAAGATTGATCCACAAAATGTGCACTGACAACATTTGTGATACAAGACATTGATCCAAATACGTTAGTTTATTGAAGAACATATACATGTTCTATGAGCCTGTAGGAAGTTGGTAATTCTCAAAACTGACAGCGAAATAAAAAAAATAAAAAAAATATTCCCTGTAGACTAAGAGGAAGTTTACAAGCCCCTAAGATGGGAAAAAGCGCAATGAAAACTTGACAGAACTTAACCATCGCCATCTTGCGGATGACATTGTACATTTTGCTTCAAATTGAGATAAACTTGCCGGCCGGAGTGGCCGTGCGGATCTAGGCGCTACAGATTGGAACCGAGCGACCGCTACGGTCGCAGGTTCGAATCCTGCCTCGGGCATGGATGTGTGTGATGTCCTTAGGTTAGTTTGGTTTAAGTAGTTTTAAGTTCTAGGCGACTGATGACCTCAGAAGTTAAGTCACATAGTGCTCAGAGCCATTTGAGATAAACTTGAACAACGAATGGAAGAACTTAAAGGAGTAATTTCGAAACCAGCCCTGAAAATCAATTATACTAATTCTAAAATAATGTACAATAAACAGTTTGGAAAGATAATAGTACAAAGTAACAATTATGCTATCGAACGAGTTCTGTGGTTTTGTATTTAGGGCCCTTATAAACATCGTCCCGAGAAGAGCAAATGAAATAAACAGAAAAGTAAAAACGGCAAATTTTTATTTCTGGCGGTGAGATGTGTAGTTTTCGTGCGAGAACCATTTAGAAACAGAGGGCTACTCAGCGAGAAATGAAGGAGGACTTCTTAGGAACTGGTAGGAGGGAATAGAAAACGAACCGATGAATTAGGGAAGAAACTAGTGTGGAAGGCCTAATTACAACTGTAATGAAAACGAAACGGAGGTGGACCTGTTATTTTGACCGGCGAATGGTAGTGGATGGATCAAGCAAGTTCTTTGCCGGATTTCAAGAGATACGAGGCGGCAACGACTTAATGGAAGGTGGGCAGATGATATTAGAAAACTTGAACGATCAAATGGGATGTGTACAGCGGGAGACAGGAACGAATGGAACAAGACAGATGTCCAATGGCTGATGATGATGATGATTTTTTTCAGCAGTCATGTGGCGAGGCCGAGTCTAGCTTCAAGCAAACGCGTAAATGTTGGCGATTTAGATGGCTGCCTACTGAAAGCCATTTTGTTCAACGCCAAAATGGCGAAACTGTAAATGTTTCACTTACTTCATTTATAATGCGCATTGTCATTTTTAGAGATAATCATGAATTCTTTAACAGAAATGGAATATCTATGACATACAGTTTAAGATTAACCGATGTTCTAAAAATGTAATTGGTCCGCTTGGGTGTGACCGAGCCATTTCTCTGCAATATTGCTAGTTCCGTAAGGCATGCAGGAGAAATGTTCCTTAGCTCATTTGAACTATTGTTTTATCGAAATGAAGTGGAACGAATCAGTTCCTGAGCATATACATGATTAGTGTTAACATTACTGAACACAACGTTTTATTCCTTCTCATGTAACTATACTTCCAAGTATATAGCGGCTACCAGTTTGAAATTAGAAATTCGTCAATGGAATAGGAATAGTTGTCCATGAGAAATGATTTAAAATTAGATTTAAACCTTGCTTCGCTACCTGTCAGACGTTTTATGTTATTGGG
The DNA here is from genome assembly GCF_021461385.2 of Schistocerca piceifrons. Lineage (NCBI taxonomy): Eukaryota > Metazoa > Arthropoda > Insecta > Orthoptera > Acrididae > Schistocerca > Schistocerca piceifrons. Next base: position 169,256,885 of record NC_060141.1, on the reverse strand, counting down.
CAAGTGATCAAAAAAATTTAAATGATCAAAAAATTTTATTGCTGCATATTGAACTCCTCTCTGAGCCACTGACAGCTAGCGTAAGTAAAGCTGTGAGACAGCTGCTTGGACAGCTCAGTCGGTTAAGCTCTTGCACACGAAAGCCAAACGTCTCCAGTTGGAGTTCCGATCCGGCAGATAGTTTTAATCTACCAGGAAGCTTTAACGCAACGTACCCCCTAGTTACATACCAATCGTTTCCAGTATTTTCGATCTTCACTTCGACATTATAGTCGGGAAGCCATCTTACGGTGTGTGGCAGAGGGTACTTCGTGTACGACTGTCACTTCCTCCTTTCCTCTTCCATTCCTCTACCGTTTCTCGGAATTCTCGTTCATCCCGGGACAGAATACGTGTATCGTTCGCAAATCTGTAACCATCATATTCTTCGGCCGCGGACTTGTACCCCCTTGCGCTTTAGTGAACGATACTCGACCGTATCTTGTAAATAAAAGCCGAAGAGTGTAAGCGAGAAAACCCCGTCTAACACTTTCCCAGAATTCCGTCCAGCCGTAATTCTATCCTTAGCGTCCTAACGAAAACTGTTTCGGAGATGGAATAAGTTTATAAGCCGTTTGTCTCTCCAGTCTTAATTTGCTTCTTTCAATATATTCGCAAGTAATACCTAGTTTAAAGTGTGATAAACTTTCTTGAAGTATATAAAACCATGCATGAACTCTCCGGACAGAAAGGAATCAATGACGTTATGTGCCAGTGGGCATTAATTTAAATCAAAAGAGAAAATTGAAAATTTTTGCCGGACCGGGATTCGAAACCGGGATGTCCTGCTTACTAGGCAGATGCACCATCCAGACACAGTGGTCATCGCAACTGCAAGGGCTACCCTATCACACCTCCCGTGAGACACAAATTCTCAACTTATCCACGCACTACTAATATAGTGCCCCTCGCCCGTTATCCCATTATTCTCGTCAAAATGCCACTAATAATGAGGATAATACGCATGGGTACAACATTAGTAATGTGTTGATACTTTGAGAATTGGTGTCTGATGCCGCTTGGTCTGAGGTGTCTAGCAACCGTTCGCGGGGCACCCCCCGTCGGAGGTTCAAGTCCTCTCTCGGGCATGGGTGTATATGTTGTCCCGTAAGAGAGTTAGATTAAGTAATGTGTAAGCCTAGGGACCGATGACCACAGCAGTTTGGTCCCATAGGAACTTACCACAAATTTCCAAAGAAACTGGGTCTGACATGAGGCGTACAAGGCTACTCCACGCAGTTGCGATGACCACTTTTCGTCTTTCCTCAATGATTTAAATCGATGCTAATGTCATTAATTGCTTTGTGCCTTGACTGATTCGTAAGAGCCGGCCGGGGTGGCCGAGCGGTTCTAGGCGCTACAGTCTGGAATCGCGCGACCGCTACGGTCGCATGTTCGAATCCTGCCTCGGGCATGGATGTGTGTGATGTCCTTAGGTTAGTTAGGTTTAAGTAGTTCTGAGTTATAGGGGACTGATGACCTCAGAAATCAAGTCCCATAGTGCTCAGAGCCATTTGAACTATTTTTGATTCATAACAGCTGCGAGATCGAAATGAATTCGGACATACCCGAAAGAACAGATATCACATGTACATTTCCCTTTCCAATAAATATCTCGCCTACAATTCGTAAGATACTTACTGCGTCTCTTCACCTAACAAGGCGTAAAATAGACTCGACTGAATGTTGATGGCGCCTTTGTGATATTGACTATTTACTTTCGTCCGCAGCTGACTGGTGGGTTACGTATGCCCGGACAAATACGGAGGCACGATTTACTTGTGACACAGTCTGCACCTTGAGTGAGCCGCGACACGTGGCGCCTGCCCGCCGTGCGAAGTGGTTCGCCACGACCAGCTGCCAGCTGCGTCCACGGCGCCAAGTGGAGGCGAACACGAGCCGCGCTGTCCGCCCACGGCTAATGTCCACGCCTAATTGGACAGCCATCCGCTCTTCGCGCTTGATGGCGGCAGTCGTTACCGAGCTTTCCCAAATACATTGTCCGGACATATTTTAAGCATTACATCTGCATCTCCCGCGGGATCACAAAAACAGCCACCGAGCCTGGCCCGCCCCGAGAGCGCTGCCCGGCGCCGCCTTCCCCGCGGCTCTGTCTCAGATCCGAACATTAACAATCCTCTATTTCTCGGCGCAGACGTATTTAAATATCATCTCATCGGCGGCAGTATCATATTATAAGGCACGCAAATTATGCCTCGCCAGTTCTCCCAGGGCACTGTAACGTATTTACCATCACGAACAGCAGCTTCCGTACAGATTATTATTATACCAGATTCCTCTTCATTTTTTTCCCCCTTCCCCATCTCGTCCGCTAGTCTTCACGTTTTGCGTCCGAGAACAGAAGTACAAAGACAGTGGTAACGTGGAGGCCCGCGGGGCGGCGTGCGTGATGATCGGTTAAAACAGGAATCAGTGCGGTGGCGGGTTTTATTACGCGGGTAATTAGAGGTTGGTGGCATCCCCCGCCCTGCTGTGAATAATTCCTCTTTTACACACTCACGGCGGCCTCCTCGGCCGTGGAAAGCGGCGAGCCGCGGCCGCTCCCACTTCTGCATGGCTGCTGGCGGTCTGTGCATCGCAGGAAGCTGCTCCTCTGGTCCGCAGTGAGGCGACCGCGGCGGAGAATTTGCATAGCAAAACGTTCGGCCGCGGGGAAAAGCGAACGATCAGCCTCCAACAGATTCACCGGCGTCGTACACTGTTTATTCACGATCAATAGAATCTGAGGTAATTTTATGCCTCGTCTTTAGGCATCGTGAAGTACATAAAGCGCCCAAAAAATACCCTACGCATGTTACTCGCGCTATTCAACATTTCTTGTACGATCCATTTTAATGTCGTTGTCCACATTCACGACTCCTCTTTAAAGATCAAGGTTTCCTCCTCTTTCCCCTTCTCTCCCAACTCTAGCCTTCTTGTGATAACTACTGTAGCGTTACACGTAAAAATTACTTTCACAAACCACAATCGCAAAAAAGAGAGATATTTCGCTTTCAAAATCTTACTGCTGTAACAGGAAATGCATCATATTTGACAGAATAATTTATAAGGAAGATTTATGCTATGACAACTGCCTGTATGGTTGGAAGCAGAAATGATTAATCTGTGTATTTGCAAATTTTGTTTCCAGGATCATCACCAAAGTTGAAGCTTTCCTCAAGAGTTGCGCGGCCGTTGTGGCCGAGCGGTTCTAAGCGCTACTGTCTGGAACCGCGCGACGGCTACGGTCGCAGGTTCGAATCCTGCCTCGGGCATGGATGTGTGTGATGTCCTTAGGTTAGTTAGGATTAAGTAGTTCTAGGGGACTGTGATGACCTCAGCTGTTAAGTCCCATAGTGCTTAGAGCCATTTAAAACATTTGAACCTTAAGAGTTCATTTACTACAGAGTTGTGCGCTAAAATATATGCTAAGCAATTGGTGCCTCGCAGACAGAGACTCATCTTATAAATGATAAAAAAAAGCTATCGTATGTCCTTCATTACCTTCTTCGTATTCCGACCTTGCTCAGCGAGGACTGTGGTGCTGGCATCGGTCTTTCTATACCTTGCAGACACAATACAAGAACAATACTGAACTCTACAAGCACATACGACATTCACTCACATCCAGCAGATATTTGCGATTCTCAGTACTTCACTTTACACTTCACGAAATGAAAATGCCATAGCGTAGGGAGAATAAGTTCCAATTACGCGGATGAAGCTACAATTTAGGTTCCATCAGCCATAATGCCGCACGACTTTCACACACAGTGCCGCTGCATAAACTAGCAACACAGTTGTCCTTAGTGATACTTGTTTCACTTCGACGTAAATCTTGTGAAGTCGATATTCCAAAGGTGACCTGAGCACCACAGTGCGTTAGTAGGAATCAGAAACTATGCCGTTCCGTCCTTTAATTTGAAATGAAACACAACCTTCTGGATTTATGTCCTGATACAGTCCACCGGCACAACAGTCCACAGTACACACTATCTGACAGAACGTCTCTGGATCCTTGTCAGTGAACGTTAATAGGAGAAGTGTCCACCCTTCGCCTTTGTGATGGCTTGTTTGAACTCTGCTGGGGATACTTCCCAGAAGGTGTCTGTATGTCCATCGAGGAATGGGAAACGGCATCCCATTCTTCCTCCAGAACCGAAACCAGAGATGATGATAGTGTTGTCGCTGGGGTCTGCACCCAAAGTGGCGTTCTAACTCAAGCCAAAAGTGTTCCACTGAGTTCACTGCGGGGCTCTGAGAAGGCCTGTCCATTTTTTGAAAGCTACTGTCCATAAACCATTGCCTCACAGGTAATGCTTTATGACAGGGTGCATTATCATGCTGATATAAACAATCCTCGCCTCCGAACTGTTCCTCTAAAGTACGCAATACACAATGCCGTAAAATGTGTTCATATCTTTCCGCATTTCGTGTTTTCTTAAGCGGGCTAAGGCCACCACACCCCATATCGTAACACTCACTGCTGGCACTAAAAAAAAAAAGATGGCAGATAACGTTCTCCACGCATCTGCCAAATTCAAATCCTTCCATGTGATTGCCATAGGGTACAGCACGATTATACCTCAAGCGTCCCATGCCACTACCTACAGAAATGTATGGCTTATGAGAAGCAGCTCGACCACTGTTTCCCACTCTTTTTAACTCCCTCCATACAGTCAGCGTGTTCGCTGCACTACTGGTAGCGATTTTGAACTCACGAGTGACTCCTCCGCTGATTTCAAGCGATCTTTTACAACGGTCCGCCGCAATGCTAGATGGTACCTGTCCTTCAATACGAGCACACGATGTTCAACTGCTCTTGGTTTAGCTGTGGTTGTTCTTTTACTTTTCCATTTTACAATCAGGTCACCAACAATCGACTTGAACCACTTTAACAGGGTTGAAATGTCCCTGATGGATTTGTTACTCAGTTGACAAAGGAAGGCTAGTCCACATTCGAAGTCACTGAGCTCTCGTGATCGATCCATCCTGCGGTTACTCCTCCTCTGCTATGAACACAATACTACCCACGTTCTCTCGCTCTGGCGGGACCGCCTCTCGTAACACATATTGGTCAATTCCGCAGGTAATATGTACGATGTGTCGGGAGTGACAAAAAAACTTTTAGGAAGCCGCCTCTTGAACCCAAAAATGCTACAACTCTTCTTGCTGTGGTTTCATATGCCCCCAAGCGGATGGAAGGCACATAGCACTAGATATCAACAAAAAGTTCAAGGTATGCCTGTATATTACAGACAGGCAATTTTCCGTTCTCTGGATGAATGGGTGCACGTTGATACACAAGATAATGTCCGATGTAGTACAGATGCGGGGGGGTCGGAGCATAAAGTGGAATTTACACTGTGTGATCAAAAGTATCAGGACTCCCCCAAAAACATACGTTTTCCATATTAAGTGCATTGTGCTCTCACCTACTGCCAGGTACGCCATATCAGCGACCTGAGTAGTCATTAGACATCGTGAGAGAGCAGAATGGGGCGCTCCGCCGAACTCACTACTTCAAACGTGATCAGGTGATTGGGTGTAACCTGTCTCATACGTCTGTACGCGGGATTTCCACACTCTTAAACATCCTTAAGTCCACTGTTTTCGATGTGATAGTGAAGTGGAAACGTGAAGGGACACGTACAGCACAAAAGCGTACAGACCAACCTCGTCTGTTGACTGACAGAGACCGCCGACAGTTAAAGAGGGTCGTAATGTGTAATAGGCAGACATCTACCCAGACCATAACACAGGAATTCCAAACTGCATCAGGATCGACTGCAAGTAATATGACAGTTAGACGGAAGGTGAGAAAACTTGGATTTCGTGGTTGAGTGGCTGCTCATAAGCCACACATCACGCCGGTAAATGCCAAACGACGCCTCGCTTGGTGTAAGGAGAGTAAGCATTGGACGATTGAACAGTCGAAAAAAGTTCTGTGGAGTAACGAATCACGGTACACAATGTGGCGATCCGATGGCAGGATGTGGGTATGACGATTGCCCGGTGAACGTCATTTGCCAGCGTGTATAGTGCCAACAGTTTAAAAAAAAAATGGCTCTGAGCACTATGGGACTCAACTTCTGAGGTCATCAGTCCCCTAGAACTTAGAACTACTTAAATCTAACCAACCTAAGGACATCACACACATCCATGCCCGAGGCAGGATTCGAACCTGCGACCGTAGCGGTCTCGTGGTTCCAAACTGCAGCGCCCAGAAACGCGCGGCCACTTCGGCCGGCTCGTGTTTTTCATGGAGGGGGCTTGCACCCCTTGTTGTTTTGCGTGGCACTACCACAGCACAAGCCTACATTGATGTTTTATGCACCCTCTTGCTTCTCACTGTTGAAGAGCAATTCGGGGTTGGCGATTGCATCTTTCAACACGATCGAGCACCTGTTCATAATGCACGCCCTGTGGTGGAGTGGTTACACGATAATAACGTCCCTGTAATACACTGGCCTGCACAGAACCCTGACCTGAATCCTATAGAACACCTTTGGGATTTTTGGAACGCCAACTTCGTGCCAGGCCTCACCGACCGACATCGATACCTCTCCTCAGTGCAGCACTTCGTGAAGAATGGGCTGCCATTCCCCAAGAAACCTTCCAGCACCCGACTGGTCGTATGCCTGCGAGAGTGGAAGCTGTCATCAAGGCTAAGGGTGCGTCAACACCATATTGAATTCCAGCATTACCGGTGGAGGGCGCCACGAACTTATAAGTCATTTTCAGCCATGTGTCCGGATACTTTTGATCACAGTGAATCATCCAACGCGTAATGTCTTACACCAGTAGTACGATCTTGGATCGATGGTTTACGTCCACGTATAAAACAACAAATAGTGACGGGAAATGTCAATTTTTAAGTAGAAGTGATTGTGACATAGTGAATAGTTGTCACTGTACTATCTGCAAAAACCAAAAATCCCAGTAATGGCCACATGAATTTCTTCGTAAAAAAAATCAACTTTTTTTGCACCTGAGTGGTAGACACGCCACAGGGTATATCACTGATCACGGTTGGGGAAGTTAGTTGAGCAGGGAACCTGTTTCGCTAGTTCCTGTGTCAGGTCACTACGTTCCAGTGGTTATCGCAACCACAGCTGACTACGTCGGTGAATCATCACGGGCATATGTACTGGGTAGCCTGGTGCGAGGTTCCGTGTCTAACAGCGAGAAATGGTTGTCGTGCGCAATCTCGGTAATGTTCTGTTACATCATATAACTGACTAAGATTCCAATTGACCTTGGGTACGGACGATGTTACAAATGAGCCACTACTGCTTGTATCCTACGAATAGATTAGAATGTAAGTCATAGTCGTCGCCACGATGTCTAATTTCACCTCACAGGTGTACTCCTACAAGTATACTCCACAAGCTAGTCTTCAGTGAGTGGCGGAGAGTATTCTGAGTGTCAGTGTCACCGCCCCCCCCCCTTCTTCATCCTCCTCTTTCTTGCTCTTCCAGTCGTAAATGGGAGAACAATTATTGGTACTTCCCCCCCCCCCCCCCCCCCGTTGTGAGCTCAGATCGCTCTAATTCTGCCTTCATGTTCTTTTAGCGAGATGCCCATCTGGGGGGGGGGGGGGGGAAATTATACAGATCAACTCTTCTAGGACTGGACGTCTCCGAGTTTTAGCCGTAAACCACTCCGTCAAACGTAACGCTTCTCTCTTATCGACTGCCTTTGGTGCTGTATGAACATCTCAGGGACATTTCCGCGCTTACGAAACGAACATGAGGCAGAGGGAATAAGAATGAAAACTGTTAGAAAATAAAATATGGAGTGGAGGAGACAATAACTGTGATGAACACACCTAAAATATAGCCGATGGCAAAGGTCATAAAAAATAGAGATGAGATCAAAGTTGTGACGGAAAAAACATGCTCCTTTCTGATTGTGGTACTCTATTTTGAGTGTGTCAAACACAATTTGCAACAACTGCAGATCGACGCTCTTGGGTGAGATATGGAAGTAAGTGGAAATTAATAACGAGAAGAAATGAACATCCGACTAACAGCGACCGTTCGGCAACAGTCGTTCACCGCTTCTACGAAATTACAGGAACCTCTTCGTCGAAACTGCTAATGTGGACGGTTTTCCACATTTTTTGGAATCAGATTGAACCGAATGATTTTTTTTTTAGATACAAGTTTCTCGTTACTTAGTCTCGAATACCATTCCGCTAGGTTTACCCGCTTATATTCCTCCGGCGATGAGATACGGGCGCTCTAGACAGTGGGAATTTAGTGCTGCCAATTCATCTCAAATTCCAATCACTCCTCACTGCCACCGCGGTTGAAGGCTTCACACGAATATGAAAGATTCAAAGCTCTGTACTTACGATTTCCAATTATTTGGTATGCTGTCTTCACGCATTGACATTGTTATGTTTGTAAATGTTTTGAGTTTCAGTAATGCCTTTGTCACAGCAACTCAAACTTTTAAAAAAATCCACGGAAATAATTTTGATATGTCGCCAATAGCTCGCTGCAATGAGTTCAGGTAGTGTTATGTCTTCAGTTTACATCTGCGGGCTGGGAGACAGATTGATCGAAGATGCCTCGCGATCTCGGAGTCGAAACTGCTGGGAACAGATTTCTACAGCAACACAAAAAAATAATTTCTGAAGAGTAATGAAATTTCGGGAATATCTTTGTCTAGGTAACAAATTTAAGTGATTAACATTGCAAGATCAGAAATTCATGCAAGCGCCAGATAAACCATTGCAAATGTGAAATGCTGGTACATTAATGACGGGTGTAACCACCAGATTGTTGAATGCAAATATGCAAACATGAATGCTTGGTGATGTACAGGAGCCCGATGTGTCTGTAGGATGGAGTACCATGCCTGTTGCATTTGGTCGGTCGACACAAGCACGGTTAATGCCGTTTGTGGACGATGCTGGAGATGTCGTCCGATGATGTTGTTCCATAGGTGCTCGATTGGAGATAGATCTGGTGAGTGAGCAAGCCAACGCAACACGTCGACACTCTGTAGAGCATGTTGGGCTACAACAGCAGTCTGAGGGCGAGTGTTATACTGTTGGAAAACAACATCTGGAATACTGTAATAGAATGGTGGCACAACAAGTCGGATGACCAGACCGGGATACAAATTTGCAGTCTGGGTGTATGGGATAACCAGGAGAGTGCTCTGCTGTCATATGAAAGCGCATCCGACACCGCAACTCCACGTGTTCCAGGCCCTCAACTGGCCACCTCCTAAACAACACAGGGCCATCACTGGCACCCAGAGAGAACGAACTTCATCAGAAAACACAACAGACCTCCACCATAACCTCCAATGAGCTGTCGCTTGACACTACTGGGGTGGCGAACGGCGGTGGTTTGGGGTCAGTGGAATGCACGCTGCAGGACGTCTAGCTTGGAGCTCTCCTAGAAATCATCGATTTTTAACAGTTCTTTTGTGTCATTGTGGTGCCAACTGCTGCTCTAATTGCTGTTATAGATGCAGTACGACGCGCTAGAGCCATACTCCGAACACAATGGTATTCTCTCTCGGTAGCGAAACGTGGGCCTTCTGGAGACCTGTCTTCTTGCGACCGTAAATCATGTACAGCGGCTACATTTCTGCCAAGTTTTCCTGCACTACCGCAGAAGGAACATCCACTTTCTCGTGGTCCTATTAGACGATTCGTTCAAACTCAGTGAGATGCTGATAACGGCGTCTTTGTCGCCTTGAAGGCTTTCTTAACTAACATCAACTCATCATGTCCCGTCTCGGAGGTAAATAACGTTCACAACCGTTACAGCAAACCTGATTTGCATTCTCATAGTGGCGCGGAATCTGAATAGATATCATCTTTCAGATGTACAAACATGCCGACCAGCTTTCGTTACCGAGGGAGGTGGCGCAGTTGTTAGCACATAGCACACTGGACTCGCATTCGGCGCGGGGCGGGGGCGACGGTTCAAACCCGCCTCCGGCCGTCGAGATTTAGGTTTTCCGTGGTTTCACTAAATCGCTTCTTCCTTAATGACCTTGATGTCGACGGGACGTTAAACACTAATTTTCTCATCCTCCATGTTTCGTTTATGTCAGACAACTCCTTCTTGGTGCTGTGACCTTTCTTTCCGTGAGTGTATAACGACGACGGGCTCCCATCCTGGAAATTTTAACTGAAGTAACACCGGCCCTGAAAGTTTGCATTATTTGAGTGTTGTAACTGAAACAGCGACAAGTGACGCGGCGTAAGACAGGTAGAGGAAACGGAGCTCGCGCTGCCTACGGCTGTCAATCTGTACAGTGAGCGCACCGTGGCACACCCCCGCACGGCCAAGTCGCGGCGCGGCGCTGCCCAAGGAAAGCAGCGGTGGCGAGGCGGCAGCTCCTCGCGCGGGGGCGTGTATTATTGACGCCACCTGCACCTGCACCTGACCGTGTCGCGATTTTATTAATACTTGACGCGGCGCCGCGCCGGCCGCCGGCGCCGCGCATAAATAACACGCGTATTCGCACGCCGGCCTCCCAGGTGTCACTCGAAATGGCGACACGGCCGTTGCTACAGCGTCGTCGGTGCTGCCCCGCCATCTGTGGTGGAAACAGGGAGGGAAACAGAAAAAAGCTTTCGCTGAAACGACAGCCACGTTTGGCTCAAAGAGGGATTAGCAGAAACCGCCTCCGGCAACCCCTATGGCCCCAACCGGTCTCTCTCTCTCTCTCTCTAACACACACACACACACACACACACACACACACACACACACACACAGGGTTAACTCAGTAAATATTTTCTATTGTTTTGATTTCATTTTCCCTTTCACCTCTGCTGTTCTCATTTTTGCCAAAGAGAAACGTCAGCATACGGTGCCGAATGATCAGTACAGCCTGATTTAAATTAGTCGGCATATGACGTGTTTAAAAATTCAAAGTTCCGAGGTTGTCGCTAAAAGTAATGTCTGCAGGTAGTCGCCGTATCGTTACGCTCTCCCGATGACACGTAATCACTTTATGTTACCTACAAACAATCAGGCAATCTGAAATTCTCGAATGTTGTAGATGTTTATAATGTCTCTAAGAGTGCCAAAACACTGTTCTTCATTTAGTAAAAGCTAGAATTATTTTTTTCGCGTCCGGGAACAAGCTTCAAACTTGTGTCACATCTCGATACCTATCGAACTCGCTAAAATACTTCTTCTTTTTGTTAATTACCGAAATATCTCGCTCCACATCTAATCTTCTCAAAGATGCGGTTGACTTCGCGTTTGCTAGTTGTAAGCTTCTGGAAAAAGTGTGTGTGTTGCAGTTTAATCAATACTGCATTAAACTTTTAAAGCTATGAACTTTGTAAGTTCTATATCCTACAAAAATTAAGTAAAAATTATGAAATTCACATAATCTCTACAGCATCTTTAATCATCTCGAAAATCTGTTCTAAATTTTAGTTAGCCGAAAATTACGGGTCGGCATATCTTACCGGGTAGGACAATGCATTGCGCAGCGATAAAGGTGGCACAGAGAATGAGAGCCGAGAATACACGGAGCCTTGCGAGGCATTGCAAGTGCTATCCTCTATTTAAACACAAATGGCATCAGTCCATAAATAAAGAATGTATTGCCAATTAGAGGAATGAATAGGTACTATATAACGAATCCATTCATGAGAAATAATTAAAAACAGCTTATCCTCTTAGTATCATTCTCTAACCGGACAATTTAAAGTAATTTTGTAAATTATCAGAACAGCTAGTCACCTCACTAAATTATAGCCTAATCCGCTCTCCCCCCCCCCCCCCTCACCGTACTTTCGCCCCATGAAGGACGACATCTATAGCATATTTATTTAAATTAACAAGAATGTTCCTGATAATGGAAGGAAAGATGCGTCGAAAGTCTTGGTGATGTAAAAAGGGAGCCTATTTTGACATTTGACTAAGGGATACAAAGAGTAGCGACAGGCAGGCGTCATGCGCACAGAACAGATTCCACGTCCACTGCTTTCAGCACTGTACTGCCGCGTCTTGCCAATTGTAGGTGGTGGTTGTATGTGCAGGGCGAGAGTCGCGGGTGACGTGGTTGTTGCTTGTGCAAGGTAAGAGTCGGGGGTTAGGTAGTGGGGAACACGTCAACGCCGAAGCTATGAAGCCACCAGCGTCTCGTTTTAAGCTGTAATGTCAGTTAAGCAGTCGTTCTCGGTCCGTCTCCACTGAAGTCGGCGCGTCAACATGTGAACAGCTTTCCAGAAGTGAGCCCGTCTCGTCATTACTTTCCCTCACTGCACTGTATAGTTCCATTTGACTTCAATGCACCCACAGCCAGATGCGAAATTTAATATAACGAACAAAGTACTCCCTGCTAAATTTGTTAACAAACTGCTTTCACATTTTTCTCTCTGATGAATACAACTTTAGTTGTGTTGATTAATGGTGGTACAAATGAGATACCTTGTTCCTCGAAACACATGATATATAGGAAATAAAGCAGCAAAAAATTAGAGGAAGTGAAATTTTTTGAGGAAAGTTAATAGAAGAGATAAACTTCTAGTTTTAAGTTTTCAAAACATATGCTTTTCCTAAGCCAATTAACTTATTTATTTTATTCCTCCCTGGAGTAGGCAAAGCGTTCCGAACTGTTTGTCATATATAAACCATGCACTCATCCTCGTTTAGTGTGAATTAATTTCAGACGTCCAGCAATATCTCTCCGAAGGAGTATCTCTACCCCCCTCCCCCCCCCCCCCCCCCTGCAGCCACCCAGCTACCACCAACCAACTGTCTCCTATACCCCGCCATAACACACTCCCATTGGTGTATTCCTCAGCTGCCTACTATTTTAAAGGGACTATAAATACGCTAAAGAATGAAATGAACACAGGTAAAAAGAAACAAGGTTATTACATGACATTTCCTCTAGTTCGTAAAACCACCATATATAGTGTGTAATGTAGGGTTGCGGGAAGAACGTAAGATTGTCGGTAAGCCTCTGTAAGAGACTGAATTTCTCGCCATTTGTGTCGTCGATGTTACGCAATTTGTATGCTGGTGGAAGTAGTATGTATCCTAAATCGTTTTGCAACAGGGGCTCTCGAATTCTTCGGGTGTATGACTCCCTGCGATGCACAGAGTCTTCCACTGTAGTTTGCAGAACATGCCCGTAGCACGCTCACGCTCACTAAGCAAACCCGTGGCGAGTCGTGCAGCTCGTCATCGAATCGTTTCAACTGTTGTCGTACGACAACCTCTCGTTCATTATTTCAGTGTTCCAGCAGTAAAATGATAAACAATGACTGCGACAAAATGCAGGATTCGTTTCATCCGCACATCCAAGCACTTACATTGGATTACTGATTAAGGAACCGTATTTGTTCATGAGCAGCACAGCACACATGATTGCGGGCCATGCTAAACGCTTCCGATCACATTCTCGACAAGAATAGAAGTAGGATCTTAGCCGATGTCCCAACGAAAAAATTAAAGTGAAATCGATCTTGGCAGCAAAACGTAAGTGGACGGGAAACAACATCAGGATGCTTCAAATGAGGTTTGAATCCCGATACACACGCTTCACTGTATCGCAAACATCGCACTCTGTCGCTAAACGATGACCCACATTTCATTTCAGATTAAGCACTCATTTCTAATTTCGGGAAAAAATTCTTAGAACACTGTTAGCTGTAGATGCAAGAAAAGCCTCAGTGGATAGAGATGGAATGATTTTCAAAACATGGTCGACCAAAGGCTGGCGAATAAAGAAATCATTGTGTTGCTTCTGTGAAGCCGTTCACAAACTGGGCAGTGTGGGGGCAGACGTTATCGTGCAACAGTATGATTCCGTCCCACAGCATTCCTGGGCGTCTTGATTTTATGGCGCGTCGCCGTTTCTGCAACCTGACTTCATCACGCTGCCCACTGATTGTGGTTCCACGCTTGAGGAATCCGACGAGCAGATGGACTATGCAGTCGAAGATAATGGTCATCATGATCTTACCGAAAATTTCTTTGGCGGGTGGTGAGACGTTTCCACTGTTGGCTTTGCTCGGAATGTCGCGTCCGCAGCTCGCGGTCAAGTGGCTAGCGCTACTGCCTTTCGATCACGGGTTCCCGGGTTCGATTCCCGGACGGGTTGGGGATTTTCTCCGTCCGGGGACTGGGAGTTTGTGTTCTCCTCCTCATTTCATCACCATTCATGAAAGTGGCGAGATTAGACTGAGTAAAGATTGGGAATTTGTACGGGCGCTGATAACCGCGCAGTCGAGAGCACCACAAACCAAATATCGTCATTATCATCAGAATGTAGGAATGGTGTCTGTCTGAGTCATTCTGTTGCACGGTAACGCCCCCCCCCCCCCCCCACGCTCCAAACTGGAAGAAGGCAATTTGGTTGCGAAACTGCAAAATCCTCCGTGATTTTCACATCATTGGGGACCCGAAGATGACATGCGTTGGCGTCGGTTTCAGTCGGACGAGAAAGTGCAGGGATGCGGTTGTGGAACCCTCAGCGGCGGATCGTGTTCTACTAAAAAGGACCTGATCATCTTTTCCCCGGCCGGCCGGTGTGGCCGAGCGGTTCTAGGCGCTTTAGTGTGGAACAGCGTGACCGCTACGGTCAGGTTTAAGTAGTTCTAAGTTCTAGGGGACTGATGACCTGAGATGTTAAGTCCCATGGTGCTCAGAGCCATTTGATTTGAACCATCTCGTCTCCCTGTGGCATAAATGTATTAACGCATGCGGTAATTAGTTTTGAATGGAATCACTCCACGGTCCCGTTGTGGCCGGTGTTCTGGTTCCATTTAACTGCCCCTCACAGTAAACAGAAGTAATACATAATGTTACCTCAGCGGAAATATGTCTTCATTTAATCAGCATTTGGGAGTTATGGAACTAGTCATAAAGAAAATTATTGGATAAATAAAGCCAGCCAAGTGGAAAAACTCAAACATATTTTATTAGAGTGTGTTCAACGACATTTGGAAGTCCTTGAAGACGGACGTACATCTGGGCTTGCCTCCACAGTCTGCAAGACGTTGCTTGGGCGGTCAGCTGACTATGCGAAACGACTGGAGCTCGCTAAACGGGATGTCGACTTTAAGGAAATAGCTTTTCTCTTACCTCGCTTTAAGATTTAAGCGGAAGAAGAAAACTTAGCGCACACGCACTACACGTGGTGGCCTGGCAGCGCCGCGAAAGCGACTGCGAGACCGCAGGCAGGAGTCGCCCCGCGCCGCCAGGGCGCAGCCCGCTGGCTCTCCAGTCTTCGCCGCCCAAGTCGGCCAGCCAGCCTTCCCGCCCGGCACGGCCCGAGCAGCGCATTACTAATTTACAGCAGCTAACATGGTCTAACTCTCAGATATTCTATTATCATACAAAATAGAGAGACGGTGGTAGAAGGGCGGCGCCGGAGCAGCGGAGAGGCGGCGAGCCGGGGCGAGGCAAGGAGCCGGCAGTTTTATATAATATCTTATACCTGGCAGGCGGGCGCGCGCTGAATTATTCGTCGAGTGCCTATATACCTGCATGAGTTGGGGCCGGTTTAAACATTAACTACAACAAGGCAGCCCAGCGGCGGCACCGTGCAGTAGAGCCCAGCCCGCACTCCGCTCCCTCCCTTCCTCTCTCTCTCTCTCTCTCTCTCTCTCTCTCTCTCTCTCTCTCTGTTTCTCTCTACAGCGCGGCGTCCTCTCGGGCGCTCCTGCAATAGTAAACAGCTCCCTCTCCCCGGAAAAGTCAAAAGCTACTTATTTATAAATTAAAGGTCACCTTGATCCATTATTAACGGTATCGATATCGTCTGCAGCGGTGGCTAATGGTGTTAGAATTTTTACTTGCCCTTGCATTGATTGGGCGGCTGTCAATACGGGGAAGAGGGCGGACGGACGGCGCGCGCCCGCCCTGCCCCGCCCCCACACCCCCGCCGCGGCGCGGGCGATGCCGCCGCTGCCGCCGGCCTCCAATAATTCAGGGCCGCGCGGCGACCGCGCGCGCGAGGCGCTGTCCGCGTCCTTTTTTAAATAAATTAATCGCTTGTCTTTCGCGCGTCCCCCCCGTCAGTCGCGGCGGACGCCCCTGTCGACTTGCGCGCCGCGCGGCCTGTCACCTCGCGCCCGCGCGAATTTCTCGTGGACAGGCGCGATACACCCCTCCGCCTCCTGCCACCGGCCACCGGCCTTTCTTGCAGCGACGCGCGCAGCTCGCACTTGGACGTCATACAGCCTGGCACAAATATTCGTCGCCGCCCTCGCATCACGTGTCGCGAGTGCCCCCGCCCGGTTGTCTGCGAATCGGACGTCCCCGCGAGGGCAGCCACACGATTTTACACTGACGTGACGGAAGTCCATAGCGATATGCTCACGTACAGATGGCGTAGTATCGCGTACACAAGGTATAAAACGGCAGTGCATTGGTCGAGCATTTATTTGTGCTCAGGTGACGACGTCGTTATGGCCGCGCGACAGGAATTAACATACTTTGAACGCGGAATGATAGTTGGAGATAGACGCATGGGACACCGAGCGAGGTGGCGCAGTGGTTAGCACACTGGACTCGCATTCGGGAGGACGACGGTTCAATCCCGTCTCCAGCCATCCTGATTTAGGTTTTCCGTGATTTCCCTAATTCGTTTCAGGCAAATGCCGGGATGGTTCCTTTGAAAGGGCACGGCCGATTTCCTTCCCCATCCCTCCCTAACCCGAGCTTGCGCTCCGTCTCTAATGACCTCGTTGTCGACGGGACGTTCAACACTAACCAACACCACCACCAGACTCCTCCTCCACATGGGACATTCCGTTTCCGAAATCTTTAGGGAATTCAATATTCCGAGCCCCACAGTCAAGATTCTGCCGAGAATACGAATTTTCAGGTATTACCTCTCACCTTGAACAACGCAGTGGTTGACGGCCTTCACTTAACGACAGTGGCCTACAGCGTTTGTATAGACTAGTCAGTGCTAACAGACAAGCAACCCTGTATGAAATAACTGTATAAATCAATATAGGACGTACAACGAACGTATCAGTTAGGACAGTGCGACAAAATACGTCTTAAATGGACTGTGGCAGCAGACGACCGATGCGAATACCTTTGCTAACAGCACAACATTGCCTGCAGCGCCTCTCCTTAAAAAAAATGGTTCAAATGGCTCTGAGCAATATGGGACTTAACATCTGAGGTCATCAGTCCACTAGAACTTAGAACTACTTAAACCTAACTAACCTAAGGACATCACACACATCCATGCCCAAGGCAGGATTCGAACCTGCGACCGTACCGGTCGCGCGGTTCCAGACTGAAGCGCCTAGAACCGCTCGGCCACCAGCGGCGGCCGGCGCCTCTCCTAAGATCGTGACCATATCGGTTGGACCTTAGGCGACTGGAAAACCGTGGTCTGGTCAGATGAGTTCCGACTGTACTTGGTAAGAGTTGATGGTTGGGTTCTAGTGTGTCGCAGACCCGCACGAAGCCAGGGACCCACGTTATCAATCACGCACTGTACAAGCTGGTCGTAGCTCCCATTAAAGCGTGGGCAGTATTTACATGGAATGAACCAACTGAGTCTTCCCAAACAACGATGTCACATCGTCGGGCCACAATTGTCGCGATTGGTTTGAAAACATTCTGCACAATTCGAGCTAAAGTTTTGCCCACCCAGATCGCCCGACGTGAATCGCATCGAACATTTATGGAACATAATCGAGAGGTCAGTTCGTGCACAAAATCCTGCGCCAGCAACACTTTCGCAATTATGGACGGTATGGTGGTATTTCTGCAGGCAACCTCCGACGACTTCTTGAACCCGTGCCACGTCAAGTTGCTTCAATAAGCTGGGCAAATGGAGGTCCGACACCATATATGGAGGTATCCCACAACTTTTGTCACCTCAGTGTAATTACCACCTAGAAAAAATCTCGCTGCACCCACGGACCTTACACTGATGGTCTTAGTCATTCCAACATACTCATCCTTTAATGCGTTCTAGTGTTCCGAACAACAACACAATGGAAAATAGGAAGCCTCTCACTTCCTCAGATGTAGATTCAACATAAACACAAATTAGCCTCTTTTCAAGAGGGTTTCACTCATTTTACTAACCAGGAGAACACAGCAAATGCCATACCAGATTTCTCAGAAGCTTCGCTCAGTGGAAGAGTGGTCAAAATCAGAGGACACTTGCAAGTTTCCGATGAACAACTTTGCTCCTAGCTGAGATTAACAGAGGAAACGTGAAACGTAATGCGGGCAGGAATAGGCTTATACTGAGCAGCAAGACAAGAACAGGCGAACTCACCGGTAGGAAACCGCACTTGGTTGCTTTATAGACAGACATGCCCTAAACGGACGGGTAAAGTGGTTTTTTGGTTGTACAGTAAGAACGAACACTTTTCTATGATATTAATGTAGATTTACTACAAAGATGTCAATGTGTATACGTTACCAGGTTCTAACGAACAGAACACGGCGAATCCCATAACCAGATTTCCCAGAAACTTCGGTCAGTAGAAGAGGGGTCAAAATACGCGATGTCCTGTCTCAGCTCAGGTTACGCGTAGATACTCGACCATTAAACACGTTTACAATTTTCGAGGCACCTTATGTGCCTTTTACCGCGCGAGATCCTCGGACGAAATGGTGGCACATTGGTTACTGTCGCGGCTTCTTAATTTTGCGCTTCTTGTTCGAAACCCGATTATTACTGTATTTTCCTGTTTCATTTATTTATTCATGTCTGCAGAAGATTACTGAACGAATGTTTTCCACAGTATAATGACATAATGTTGTCGTTATTCGTCTACTAATTGTATGTACGATGAATGAATTTAAAAAATGGAGAAAATTATATGAAATTGCTTTCGGTCAAATTACTGTAGTTTATCTTGATTCAAGAAGAACTGCAAGCGCAAGTTTTCGGAAAAGTGGCCCGTCACGCATGGCTTGCCGCGAAATTATTGCCAACGCGCGAAATATACAGGAATATGAACGACGTTTCTTTCGTGAGGGAGATTCACAGGAAGAAATGTCACTCTGGAAAACCTGCCTTCGCGCTATGCTCGTGCTCTTCGGAATATCTGTATTTCGAATGTTTTTACGAACGGTATCATCCAAGACAGTGCACCAAATCTTCCTGAAGAACACACACATGAATAAAATTTAAGAAGTAATATAAGAATTGATATGACAATGAAATATCAGAAGATGAGAATGTAAAAGGATTTTAACCCCTATACACACCATACACACATATGTTATATAATAATTGTATGACACTTATTGTGAAATCCACTGTAATTTTACAATCAACGTAACGTCCGTTTATCCCCTAATTTGATAGGAAACATTCATGTAGTAATCTTCTGCAGACAAGGGAAGACAAATTATATCAATAAAAATAATAAAATAAATGAATAACAACAACATGCGGGATTTGAACACAGGCCGCATAATTATGAAGCCGGGACGCTAACCATTGCGCCACCACTTCGTTTGGGATGCTCCACGGTAAAAGGCATAAGGTATACCGAAAATTTTGACCTTCGTTTTTTCAGAAACGGTTGAGTATCTACGGACAAGACGAGACACGTGTTTGCTTATTCTCACGCCACTCCCAATGGTCGAAGTTCCAGGGAAATTCGGTGATCCCACTTGCCGCATTGTCCTCGTAAGAACCTGGCGACGTACACACCGATGTCTTTGCAGTAAATCTACATTGACAGCATAGGAAAGTGTTCGTTCGTACTGTACACCCACGGAAGCATTTTACCCATCCGTTCAGGGCATGTCTTTCTATAAACCGACAAAGTAAGGGTTCCTAACGATCAGTTTTCGAGTCCTTGTATTACTGCCGAGTGTAAACCTACCCCAGCCCGTATTACGGTTCATGTTTTCTCTGTTAATCTCAATTTGCTCCTAATTCATCGGAAAACTGCAAGTGATTTTCTCGCATATGTTCAAACGAAATCTATTTTTTACATGACATTTCCTTGTCTTTCAGTTCCCTTACGGCCATGTAAACAACAAATTTTTTTCATTATTATCCACTGCCTTACAACTCTTAAGAGTCGTTACGGCCAAACAAAATGCATGTCTCCTCCGCTATCCACATATTTCTTAGCATCACATATGAGAGGAAACATCGCTTCCTGTACCGTGTTACTCTTTCGCTTACAAATATGGCCTTACCTTGCCACACCTGCATCCTCTTTCCGCCCTTCTACCTTCTATTTCCTGTCTCCATTTACGGGATGCGTTCCGGACTTCATGATTTCTCGGTATCTCCATGTTTGTGTGATACAGGATACGTAAGACCCACATTCAAGTGGGAGCCTATAATTCGACACGCAGATAAAATACCTCAGCGCTACAATTACTGACGAACGGCACATCCGCCTTTTATATTCAAAGGAGGCCACGTCTTAGACGGTACGCTTCCCGTAAGTGGAATCCTTCACCTGTGGTGATCAGTTCCCCAGTTGTTGTTGCAGGTTACCCAACTGTTTTAACGGCAGCAGTACCGCAACTCTAAAAAGCAGAAATTATACAGATCATATCTATATGCAACTGTCCAATCCAGATACTGTTCACGTAAGACACCTCCAGTAACTTGTGAATTTTTATGTAACCATTACTTTTCTACAACTGAATCTGTGTTCACATGTTAACAACATAATATATCGCCAATACTTCCTAATCTTTTCTTTCAATGCCGTTGCAAATTTTGTCTTTAAATAATACTCCATCGTTAATTTGTCAGTTTCAACAAATTTATTTTTCTCCTCTTTGTAGATGGTGCCTCTCATCTTTCATGTATTTACTGAGCGCAATATTCACAGCCAAAGCTCGTGTCTCACGTATTTATCTTGGCAGTTTCTGGTAACAATACGACGATCAACGAGCTTGCGCTCCCAAATTATCTATCCAAGTCTTTCCACAAACAACACCAGAATCTGTTCCCTTTTTTTCCTTTCTTCAGAACCATTCAAATTCACATCTTTTATTACTTTATGTTTTTCATGATTTTTTTTTCTCATACAAGATCAAATTACATAGGTTTAATCTTCATGAATTTAAACAAGTGTTGGAAACTAGCTGGATGAATGAGACCTAGTACGCACTTTTTAAGCACAACTCTCGTCAAAGGGTACTTTATTCCCCTATTATGAAGATCCTTTGAACGCAAGATTTTTAGTTTTTGAAATTGGAACTTAGACTTTTGTTGCCACACGTTCTTTCTTCTGCTCCTTTCGCTTCATCGTACTGTGGGGTACCTTAAAATTAATAGATTTTTAATGTTCTGTGTCAGTATATTAGCCCAGTATTGTTTCTTTCTGATCTTGCTTTCCTTTCTTCTTCAGAGATTTTAAATGATCGTTTGATTTTCTTGGAACATCTCTTTATTGTCTTTGTCTTTTTTTTCAGTTTTATCTCTGAGGCTGTTTTCTGTGATTTGGAACTATCGTAAGTCCTTCTCCGTTTTCTTAAACCAATTTGGTTTTTTTTTGCGGAAATAGTTAAAATTCTTTTTGTTAATCTATCTGGGTTCGTTCTGAGGACGTGTCGGTAAAGGGTTTCATTTCTGATGTGGATTAATTTATAGTTGTGGAGATTTTTCCTAATATCTTCCTCTCTTTGATCTCCAGCCTTTCTACTGGCACATGGTTGGTGCCGGACAGTGATTTGGTCGAGTACAGGGCATCCAGTTTGATTGTTGTGTTATAATGTCTTGTTTTTGCATTCCATGACAGGCACTTTTTGTTACATGTGTTTTTTGTGAGTTACAAGTCAGGTTTAGCTTCACTTCTTCTAGATTCCATAGCCTTTTTCTGGAGGGCATTCCAGCTGATCTATTACCTAAGATATTTGAATTCTTTGACGATCCCTATTTTCTGTTTTCCACTTTAAAATGTTTTGGTGAGCTTCTTATGTTTCGTCATCATCTTGGTCTTTTCGAAGGAGATTTAGAGACTTTTTTCTGCTTTTTTTCAGGTCTCGGCTAGTAGGAACACATCATCTGCGAAGCTTAGACAATTGACTTTGGAGCCTTTGGTTTTGTTCCTAGTCGGATTCCACTACGAATCTTTGTGTTTCACTATCTGACTACGTTTTCTAAGGCGCAGTTAAATAAGAGTGGGGACAGTGTATCTCTTTGCCGTACACTAGTTTTTCTTTGAAAAGTGTCGGAGAGTTCTCCCACGAATTTGGCTGTGGAACAAGTGATGGTGTTTTTCTGATAAGGCTTGTGATTTTGTTGAGTAAGTTTAATTCCTTTAGTACAGAAATGAGGGATCCCCAGTCTACTGAGTCGTATGCTTTCTTAAAGACAATGAAAGTGATAACATATAATTTTATTCCTGATCTTTGGTAGGCCATGAGATTTTTGACGTTTAGGATTTGTTCTGGACAGGATCTTCCTTTCCTGATACGCGCTTGGTATTCTCCAAGTTGATGGTATAATTGGGGTTCTGCTCTTTTTAGGAGGACTTTTGGAGATATCTTTTATGTTACGCCTAGGAGAGAGATCCCTCTGTAGTCGCTGAGGTCTGTTTTGGACCCTTTCTTATCTAGAAGTCTGTCACTTTCTTCTGTCGAAAATGTATTAGGGTTTCTTTTATTGGATACTAGTTTTGCCTTTGCATACCCTCAGATCCGAAGTGAGACTTCTTGAAGTTTATTATCTCTTCTGGGCCATATTATCTTCTTCTGAGGTTGTTGGTTCGGTCTTTCCTTTTGGCGATGATTCTGAGTGCACATGTTCTTTATTCCTTTATAGAATTTTTTTCCGTAAACAAGTGATCTTATAAAAAGGGAGGACGACGAGGATATTAGTGTCTCGAATTTGACAGTGTGGGAAAGGAAATTGGCCTGAACAACTACAATGGAAAAATTCTAGCATTCGACCTAACCGATTTAGGAAAACAACGGAAAACCCTAGCATGAAATCTGAGGTTGCCCATCCAGAGCGCCTTGAACTCTAAGACGCCGAACGCGGTACGTACTTTGTCACTCTTCCGGAGGCACAGCAGTTAACGGGACCTGACACGCAGAAAAAAGATACAAGTTATGTACACATACTTATCCCATACTACGACGGACATGGCGCCGCCAAGTTTATGATTTTATTGATGGGGAGAATAAATTCAAAAATTACATAATGTATAGAAGAACAAGACACAGAACGTAATAAAATAGCAGAGATACATTTTGCAATTGCATTTACGTTGGTCTTTACCGTCTACCACTTTGATAAAGTTACGACCGTCTGTGCTTTTTTTCCAGTTTAGAACCCCCTATTTCACGCACAATCTCAATGACTAAGTAGATTATTATCACAGTGAAGTGTCAGAACACTGACACGCGGCAGAACAACTTAAAGGCTTGTTTTTGTAACAGTTTGTGGGTAGCGGACATGTTTCGTTATCATGATTGTTCCATCTTACTCGCAATAATATAACAATCTCAAATCAACATTAAATTTCTGTAATTTAACTAATGACGATAGATTTATCTGATGATACTTTATGCTAATAATTGAACTAGCATCTTTAATGAAAGGAATTATTCATGACAACACATTGTTCCGTTGATCGACTTGAACTGAAGAAAGTGAGGACATCCATTAAAATGAGTTTTTAATTGTCTCATATTAGCGCAACTTTATAATTTCGGCATAAAACAAAACTCATCCCGTAAAACCACACCAGCTAGCTCCGCACATTATCACAATAAACGATCACAAAAATCAGAAATATTTTACAATATTACGGGTACCATACAATAACCCCAGGAGAGCAATCTTAACGATGCCGCCACCGTGATCACTAGCGCTTAGGCCCATCAGCAGGAAACGAACGGAGAATACAAACTGTGGCTCAAAATGGTTCAAATGGCTCTGAGCACTATGCGACTCAACTGCTGTGGTCATAAGTCCCCTAGAACTTAGAACCACTTAAACCTAACTAACCTAAGGACATCACACACATCCATGCCCGAGGCAGGATTCGAACCTGCGACCGTAGCGGTCACGCGGTTCCAGACTGAAGCGCCTTTAACCGCACGGCCACACCTGCCGGCCAATACAAACTGTGAACATGATTCTCTAAGAGAGGTCTTTTTTTTGTGCAGCTTATCCCAAACCAAACACTGTTAAGACTTTCGATGAGCAGATGAAATATTGTGCTAATAACAAGGAAAACCAACGACATGCAGACAACAGAATAACAAATTAGTAATCGTTTCTCGTACGTTCATTATAATTGCGGAAAGATGGAAGGAATATATAATTTTACTGATTTCTTAAAAGATGGGTACACTGCAGTGCATAATATGAAAGAATACAATTCATAAGAACGAAACCATATTTTTCCTTATAACATATGGTATTGTGTAAAATAGGTCAAAACGAATTAAAACAAATTGGTAAACGCATAGTGACAGCTTGACAATTTTTATTCAAGACGAGGCGAAGTCGTATATGACTGTTGGTGCTCGCCACACCCTCCCCCCTCTCCCTTTCCAAGATAAACTCACTAACAAGAATGTCGAATGTGGAACAACACAGAACAACATTGATGATCTATGTACTGTTTCTCACCTGCACAAAATAGTTCCCATGCTGAATATCTTGTACAAATATTCTTTTCAAGACTATCTGTGTCACTTGATCTTCTATCTGCGGCTAGCTTAAATACTGAAGTTAGTAAGTGGTGAACCAGATACAAATATAAGTGAATAACTGTAAGGCTAACATCGGAAGACAGCATACACTTTGCCGTGCAACAAATCGTTAATACGGTTAGCTGTATTTAATACCATCACTAGCGGACCCTTACTACTGATTTATGGAACGTAGATTTTATGTAGATTCTTCACTGGGAAACTCCCAAGATAGCGCGATTCATCTAAAGGAAGAGGAGGTTTACAGAATTTTCCCCCGGTTGTTTCCTCAGCATTTTTCGCCTGTCAAGGATGAGAGGCATAGAAATTTCATACGAGAATAGGGATTTTCAATAATCGCGAGAATGTCACGGAAATGCTGAACTAACTCTAGCGGGAAAGGTTTGAGCAAAATCTTTTAGCGTCAGTAAAAGAGAAAAGGAAGGTTTGAGCAACGTCACTTGGGCTCTAGGGCCAAGACAGAGGGATGTGAAAGCATGGAGAGGAAGGAAACGGCCGTAATTAGTTAAACGAAGCGAACTATTAACCAAGGAGAACGTTACTCTTTTGAGAGTTATTCGAAACTAGCCAAGCAACATATTGCTTTCAACCAAATCAGCATCACCTAAAAAAAACGAGGAAAGAGGAGGAATATTTTACATAAACCGAAAAAGGCTCGCTTCGCTTGATCTTTATTTTAATTTATTTTCTGAAAACATGCCAAATCATTCGAGATCACTCCAGAACATCGTAATAAGGAACATAATAAGAAATCGTAAAAATGTTATTACTTCTGACTCAAAAATACTCTTCAGTCCACTTACGTATTCAACAATGCTTTAGTCCGTGCCTCTACTTTTGCGTACATATCACCTAAAAACTGCTGAAATAATAACCGGAATTGGTAATACGATTGTGTCCCTCGTTGTCTATGATCATTAAGCGATACGCATAAAATCCCTTCGAAGTTACTGTTCCGTTCTTTTCTACATCAATATTTCGGTTCACCTGCTTCAAATTGCAATGATAAGCGTCTTCCCTTGTATTAAAATTAACAGATACTGAAGTGCATCGTAAGAAACGATGCGTTTCAGCGATACGTTGCAATCCTTTTCTTCTTAGCTGGATAATGATATCAAGACCTGTGTACTCACTCTCTACGATTACAACGGCAATTTCATTTACTTGAGGAGGATTGAATACACGTTTGTGTTCGGATTCCATTTGATCCAGTACCGCTGAATACGTGAAACAATCGGTTCTAGTTATGTAAAGACTACTGTAGTTCTGCAATGATTTCCCCTCTCAGTCCGCTTATACAGGGTGTCTCAGGGGGAATGGCCAATAACCAAAGACAGGACAGCAGCGATCATTTAAAAAAAGAACTTGATATAGAAATACGCCGTATTCTAAATGGTTTTCGAGATAGAACACATTTAATGTACATTGTTATTTATTTTCAGTATTATTCAATACACTGTCAGCTTTACATATGTAGACGCAAACAAACATTCCAACACGCTTCTTACAATGTATCACTTGAAAAACACGTTATTTTTAACACAGTCGCCTGTAACAATATCGCACACGCCACACTACAGTTCTGCGCATCTCACAATCAGTGTTCGAATATCCCACCGCCGTCAGTTTCAGTTCATTTATGTACTCTTGGGAAAAGTGTTGTGTGGCTTGTCTGAGTGCCTCTGCATGTTCCCTGATGAGGGGCAGCAGCGTCCACAATGCGACCCAGAAGTTCATCTCGCGTTTAATTTTTCCAAAAAATGCAAGTAATTCTGTCCCGTCATTTGCTCTTCTAAAGTAACTGGACCTATCAATATGTTACCAACCATGCCGCGCGAAACACTTACCGAAAAACGAACCTGGATATTAGCTTGCATTGTAGCGTATGGATTTTCCTGCGACCATCGATGTTTACTACGTGTGTTGCTGAGTCCATTCCGTGTAAATGTGCATCGTTCAGTGAATAGTATTAACGGAAGCAAATGACTTTAGTCAATTAAGTAATGATAAAAGTCAAGTAGATTGCATTGCTGCCAATGTGAAGATTGTGGACCGCTGTCTGTGAAATGGGTACAAGTTTCCGGAATGTAATGTTCGCCATACACGTGTTCGTGGACACTGAAAATCGCCATGTGCTTGTAATAAGACTATGCTGCTTTTCCTGCACACGTCGTTGAACTACACTTTCAGAAGAAAAACGGGAAGTTATCAGACTACCTGTTTCAGGCAATCTGCTGAGAACTTTGGTAAATACTGAACGGTCAGGAATTTGATGTGTCTGAAAGCACTGACGTTATTCTTCGACAGCAGCAGGAGCACCACCATCGCAGAAGCCGTATACATACACCATATCTGCATATTCTTCGTTAGTGTAGTTGCGTGGCATTTTAGCCAGCGCGTGTACGAACAAAATTACCGATGCTTCTCTCTGATACACTCTCAAACTCTCGCATTACTTCACTCACACAACACACCATAGACGACTGCGCGCTCAACAGGCTACTTTAACGGCAGAAAGACATCCCGAGCACAGAAGTTGAAAGCAACTAGGGTTAGAATTAAACGTCCAAGAGGTTGGACAGATGAGCCGCAAGTGCGCGCCACTAAGCCACTAACCCAAAAACAAATTAGCATTAAATTTGTTCTATCTCGGAAACCATCGGAACAGGGCATACGTCCATATGACTTCTTTTTTTTTTTTTTTTTTGCTTCAAACGAGCGTTCCTGCCACGTCCCTGAGTACTGACCATTCCTCATGGGATATCCTGTATTTGCGCAACGTTGATCGAGTTCCGCTTGTTCGTCGCCAACGAAAGAACCTTCAACGGTGCGAATCAAATTTTGCCGCTTATGCAACACGTTCCGTTATTTATCTGCAGAATTTATTGGCACAGCAGAACTCACACACTTGATCCATTTTACCAATGACAACGTATTTGTGTTTGTTGTACTTAACACTTCAGTACGATCGTAACGGAATGCTTTACTTGTCAAACCTTAATCACTACTACTACTACAACTTTGCACTTTTCATGCACCGATGTTTTACTCACGTGCTTTACGAACGATTTCTTTCAGGAACTTCGCTCATTTTAACTCAATTATGTTTCTTCAGCAGTTTCACAACGTCAACTTGTTGGCTGTCTCACTCGATTCTATCCTGAAATTTCATCTCGTTGCTCATCGGTTAAATTTTTTCTCAGTCCAACCATTCTCTTCCGTTATGAAGCTAAACGTGCCTCTCGCTCCTCATCTGTTTCATTTCCTCGCTATTCTTTTTGTTTCACGCTTTTCACCACTGGCAAGATTTCCTTCTCTTTTTACGTATCAAATGGTTCAAATGGCTCTGAGCGCTATGGGACTTAACATCTGTGGTCATCAGCCCCCTAGAACTTAGCACTACTTAAACCTAACTAACCTAAGGACATCACATGCATCCATGCCCGAGGCAGGATTCGAACCTGCGACCGTAGTGGTCGCGCGGTTCCAGACAGTAGCGCCTAGAACCGTACGGCCACAAGGGCCGGTTTTTACGTATCGGGATCGTATTAAATGTTAATAATGTTTAGCACACTACAATTGCACTTAATTTACTCTTTACTACCTTAGTCTCGGTCTCGATTTCCAACTGTTTCAGTGACTGACCGTAAGATATTTGAGTATTGAACGGTATGCTGATTCGGGAATCTGTTCGTATAACTTAATGCGAAACGCACTAGCTCATGGGAGAGGAGGTGAATGGGACCCGGGTCGCATCCGATCTCTTTCACCGGCAAGTACAGAGTGTGATTTTTAGGCTGCTCACCACGCAAACAGTTGAAATACCGTAACATCAGAGAGAAATTTACACGTGGAATGATCACATAAAACAAACTGCAGAAAAAGGCGATGCGAGGCTGAGATACTTTCGGACTATCTTAAGTATATGCAATCAACAGGCGACAGTAATGGCTTACAGAACATATATTCGACCGATTGTTGAGTGTTTGTGTGAGATTCTTATCAATTTGTATTAATTTAGAAGAGAGAGAGAGAGAGAGAGAGAGAGAGAGAGAGAGAGAGAGAGTATCCAAGACGGAGCGGCGCACTTCGCGGCGAGATAGTTTATTCGACGCAGGTGTTCTGTATGTATTACTTACACCGACAACGTCGTATGAAATGACCATGACGGCTAAATCACAGAAATTAGAGCTTATACGGAGGATTATCGGCATCGAATGGAACAGGAAAGGGGAATAATGGGAGTTGTACCAGAAATACCCTCCTCGACACATCGTATAGCGTTCTGCGAAGTGCAGATGCAGAATGGTGCACACGACTTACCTCCTGTTGGCAACGAGCGGACTTAGCACAGTGGTTGGCGCACTGGTCTCTCACTCGGAATGTCGACGGTCCAAGCCGCGTCCGGTCATCCCGATGTAGGTTTTCCGCGATTTCCGTAAATTACTTACGGCAAATGCCGGGATGGCTGCTTTCCTTCTCCGCTCTAGCCCTGTCAGCACTAGTACTTCTTCTCTCTCTCCTCTCCACTCCTCTCCACTCCACTCCACTCCACTCCACTCCACTCCTCTCCTCTCCTCTCCTCTCCTCCATCTCCCGCAGGCTAACTGACGACTGTGGCGGTGCTGAGGGCTTCCGATCACACGGTTCAAACAAATAAGTTGCCAAAACATGAATTAGACAGAACCTCATCAGCACGCGACAACGCAACAACTGGAGGGGGAGTAGGAGGAGGAGGATCTGCTGATTCAGAATTATCCATAAGTATATTACAGTTTGTCTTTGCTTCCATTATTCTGAATTGAAATAGGAAAGCAGTAAAACTGTACCGATACTGCCCTCCTTTACAAAGCCTGTATTGGGACAAATGTAGTAAAAGGAGTAGAGAGAAGTAAAAACGGAAATTTATCTCTGCTCTCAAACGCCTTTCCAGTCCCCTTGCCAGGACCAGAGCAGAATTTTCACGAACAAAAAGGGCAAGATATGCGACTACATGATCGTAAATGCAAGCGGATAATGGATAACACAGTAAGTTTTCTTCGCAGACACAAGGAAACGTGTATGGGTGGGCGCCGCACACAGCCGTCAGGGGTAAGGGGTAGGCAGGCGTCAGGGCTGTTCTTAGCGCCGGCAACGCACGAGTGCGGACTGCGCCGTGATGCCGTGCCGCGCCGGCGGGGTGGGAACGCCAGCACGCGCTAGCGAATCAGCATCGGGCTGTGACAGAGTGCCGAAAGCTTAATTGCGAAATCCGGCCGACATTTTCATTATGCCAACATCTCTCATCCCCCTCGGGTGCTCGGGCGCATATACGCATGCAGAGCGTACGGCGATCAAAAAAGCACGAAAAAAAGTCCGTCTCCCTACAAACAGGAACATATCAATAGACTTATTAAACTGGTTCATATCGTTCGAAAATGCAATCTACCTCATAAATGTCTGTTTGCATGTAATTTTAAGTAACATAAAAAACAAATTAGCAACACGAGTTGCCCGTTTATGGAAGTTCCATTTGTAAAACAGGTTTTAATAATATGCAAATGCATGACAGCGGACTTGAGCGGCGCTCGCTTCTCCCCGGTAAAATATACGCGGCATCGCGGGTGACTGCTCCGCTCGGAAAATGGACGCCGGCAGCGTGGCGCAGGGGGTGGGGGTGGAGCTGAGGGGGCGGGCAGACGCGTGACCCGGCAGTGACCGGCGCCCGCCGGAGGGAGCAGCGCCACTTCCTCCCACCTGGAGTCACCACCTTACCGCGGTGCTCTCAAGGCAGTGTTTCTTAACCACCGCATCCTGTTCCTCCACTAAATACTGCCAAAGCACTGCAACTACCTATGTCACATACTTTCGACTAGCCCAATTAATTGGTCTTCGCCGCATGAAAACACCTTAAATGGTTCAAATGGCTCTGAGCACTATGCGACTTAACTTCTGAGGTCATCAGTCGCCTAGAACTTAGAACTAATTAAACCTAACTAACCTAAGGACATCACACACATCCATGCCCGAGGCAGGATTCGAGCCTGCGACCGTAGCGGCAGCGCGGTTCCAGACTGAAGCGCCTAGAACCGCTCGGTCACCACAGCCGGCGAAAACACCTTAAATCAATCTCATTTGTCCAAATCCTATAGGTGTGGGCGTGCTTGCTCGCGCGCGCGCGCGTGCGTGTGTGTGTGTGTGTGTGTGTGTGTGTGTGTGTGTGTGTGTGTGTGTGTGTGTGTGTGTGTGTGTGTGTGTACACATTACGCGAGACATACACAATAATAATAATCATGAACCACACGCTGTTTATGGCGTCAGGGGTAAGTTGTTCTGTAGCTGAAGGTATTACAATGTGGAAAATAATCAGGACTGCATTTAAGTTTTTACAAAAACAACGATAGAAAAACTTTCTTCATGTCTGTCTACTGTATAGAAAGATATTCGCCTTTAACATTTATGTACCTAAATATGTGTTCTAACCAACTTGGGGAACAATTTTCTTTCACTCTGATACTGCCAACTCAAAAATAGGCTTCTGAAAGGCCGTTGTGACCGAGCGGTTCTAGGCCGCGCTGGTACAGTCGCAGGTTCGAATCTGGCGTCCGCAGCTCGTGGTCGTGCGGTAGCGTTCTCGCTTCCCGCGCCCGGGTTCCATTCCCGGCGGGGTCAGGGATTTTTTCTGCCTCGTGATGACTGGGTGTTGTGTGATGTCCTTAGGTTAGTTATGTTTAAGTAGTTCTAAGTTCTAGGGGACTGATGACCATAGATGTTAAGTCCCATAGTGCTCAGAGCCACATGAACCATTTTTTGAATCCTGCCTTGGGCATGGTTGTGTGTGATGTCCTTAGGTTAGTTAGGTTTAAGCAGTCGCAGGTTCGAATCCTGCCTTGGGCATGGTTGTGTGTGATGTCCTTAGGTTAGTTAGGTTTAAGGAGTTCTAAGTCTAGGGGACTGATGTTAAGTCCCATAGTGCTTAGAGACATAATTAGACATTAATTCTATGTTTTTCTCCGTCGAGCAGCCGATTTTATCATGACGCCGAAAGATGCGACGTTCTCGATTGTTTTTCCTGGTTTCATCTACGAAACAGACACAAACATAATGATATACACCGTTCACCTTTAACTGTTCTTCGGTCCTGTGAAACGACGGTCACGGCATGTCCGGTATAAGAAACATGTTGTTCTCCTCGAAAAGCTTTACACAGGAGCCACTAGTGTTGGAATATTCGAACGATAGACTGTTGTTTACTTTTTCATATGAAAATACTGTCCGTTATGAGATATAAAATTTTCAGTTTATTTGCTATTGGCCAATTTCAGACTTTTTAGTCATTGCTAGGCAACACTGAGATTCAAATCAGTCCATCAGTCCACATGTCTCAAGCGTATTTTATATGAATCTTTATATGAAACTTGCAACTAACAGCCGAATCGAAAAACTTCAACAAGCGTTGGAAGCTTCATAAGAATGTAGTTTTCCTGGTGAGTATCAAACAAAAATAGTTACAAAGATAGTTAAAAAGATACTGTTACTCTTTTCACATTCACTTCTGGAAAAGAGTTTAGAATCTACAGATCACTAAAAATCTAGCTGTCGAAATGGCGCGCGTCGACACTCAACTCCTGTGACTACATGCCTCGAAATCCGCTAGTTGTCAAAATGGCACACGAGAATTAAAAATTCTTATTCCGTATGTTCGATGATGTTGATGTCATAAACTTGGCTGACAGTTATCAGTAACTACACAATAATTTTATTTCACGAAGGAATCAGGTATACCTAACAGTTGTGAAGGCAAAGTGTTTGTTCTTTACTGATATGGAATATACATTTCCATTTGCAACAGGTACTAATGTTTAATTGCTGAAGAAGCGTAACTTGTAAACGAGTAAAGAATAAATACTCACCATTTTCAACTGTTGGGTGTACCTGACTACTTCGTCGAATCAGTATACTGATGCAATTATAGTAGGCCCAGGAAAAGTTGGGCGGCCATGCCAGAGGAGAAGCTCGGTGTTGAGGCAGACAGATATGTCATTGTGGGGCGAGGGGACGTTTGTTTGTCTTTCAATGTCGGCAACTGGTAGGCATGCGTGCCTCGTGCCGATCAGTTTCTATGATACACTTTTCAACATGGATTCGCGAATGCACCTTATACAGACAGTAACTTTCCGGCGAGGTACATACCTGAAGCAAAGAGTATGGCATTAAATGAGTAGGAGAAAAATGACGTTCAAAACAGTAAACATTTGTGATCGCTTGTCATATTGCGTAATGCATTTAAATGTAAGTACAATGATAGTTTTAAATCACTTTATCATCCGCTGAGACAGACAACACGACATTTCAACAGGCAGTTACAGTGTCACAACTTTGGAGCCGCTGCAGGTGGCAGCAGTGTGAAAAAGAGAACAGTCGGCATGAAGTATTCCGAATCGTACCTACTTTAACGATCAATACTTTTGAGGCCAGGCGAATTCATCGCGCTCTTAGTATATCTCGTGTATTACCCACTAATTTATGTATCTCCAAATAAATAATTAGATCGATATACTATGCGGCCCGTGGTGCTGCTCGACAGTCAGTACTGGCTCTTGAGCAAAAACGTTTAGCGACAATGCTCTACAGGATCTGATAATCAATGAGAGTTGCAGAATAAAAACAGTCTTGGTTGCAAGTTATTTAATATAAATTTACGCACTAGTGTTTACAAGGCCACTGATAATACTGATATCGGTACTAGGGCTAAGGAGAAAAATAAAGTGAAGGTAAAAGCCAATGCTTCCCATGCTGTCCTTGATGGTCTTTGTGTTTTTGCAGGTGGTATTCTGAATTTTTCATTTATAAAGGACGAATAATTTAGTCATCGTACTGGATGGCTCGCCGAGGCTATTGTTCGCTGTGACAAATGGTTCAAATGGCTCTGAGCACTATGGGACTCAACTGCTGTGGTCATAAGTCCCCTAGAACTTAGAACCACTTAAACCTAACTAACCTAAGGACATCACACACATCCATGCCCGAGGAAGGATTCGAACCTGCGACCGTAGCGGTCGTGCGGTTCCAGACTGTAGCACCTTTAACCGCTCGGCCACTCCGGCCGGCTTCGCTGTGACTTCATAACTTATCGTATTTTGAATACGGATATTGGTACACCTTATTTTTATTGTACGATGCGTTTTGTATTGCGGACTCGGGGATGTCGTAAGGTAGATCGAGACGAAGCTATTTGTGTGTGTTGTAGATACGAGGGTGGGTCAAATGAAAACCTTACAAGCGGGCCGTGGTGACCGAGCGGTTCTAGGCGCTACAGCTTGGTACTGCGCGACCGCTACGGTCGCAGGTTCGAATCCTGCCTCGGGCATGGATGTGTGTGCTGTCTTTAGGTTAGTTAGATTTAAGTAGTTCTAAGTTCTAGGGGACTGATGACCTCAGATGTTAAGTCCCATAGTGCTTACATCCATTTGAACCATTTTTTTAAACCTTACGTTTGTAAAAACGAATCGAAATTTCGCGCCGTTGTCCCGTAAGTTGCTAAGCGTGCTATAAACAGCGTGCAGAATGGCCTGTGGGTGGCAGCATAGTGCAGATGCATACACAGCGTCGCAGTATCTGTATAAAGATGGCCGCCCCACTTGCGACTTGCACCAGGGAAGAACAGCGTTCTGTTATTCGGTTTTTGCGTAGTGAAGGTGTGAAACCTATTGAAATTCATCGACGAATGAAGGTTCAGTACGGTGATGCATGTCTGTCACAGCAGCAAGTCTACGAATGGAGTAGGAAGTTCGCAAATGGTGTGACTTCAGTGGAAGATGCTCCTCGTCCAGGTCAGGCACAACGAGTCGTGACTCCACAGAACATTGCACCAGTTGAAGCCATAGTGAAGGAAAACCGCCGAGTGATACTGAATGACATTGCAGCATGTTTGCAGATTAGTCATGGGTCAGCACACCACATTGTGCATGATGTGCTCCAGTTTCCCAAAGTGTCTGCGAGATGGGTGCCACGGCAGCTGACTTCTGAAATGAGAGAACGACGTGTTGATGCTTGTGAAGAACTTCTTCGGCGCTTGAAACGAGAAGGTGGTGGATTCCTTGCAAGAATCGTTACTGGGGACGAAACCTGGGTTCACTTCCACCAACCGGAAACGAAGAGAGCGAGCAAGGAATGGCGCCATTCCTCATCACCAAAACCAAAGTAGTTTCGAACAGAACCATCAGCAGGGAAGGTTATGTTGACTCTCTTTTGGAGCGAAAAAGGCGTCATTTTGGAGCATTACATGCCTAGTGGGACCACGGTCACCAGTGCATCATACACAGATCTCCTAAAAAATCATCTGCGGCCTGCAATCAAATCAAAGCGACGTGGACTGCTGTCAGCAGGTGTCCTTTTGCAACATGACAATGCAAGGGCCCACACTGCCAGTCCAACAGTTGCATCAATCACAGACCTGCATTTTGAGTGTCTCCCTCATCCACCATATTCACCAGATTTTGCCTCAAGTGATTTCCATGTGTTTGGACCACTCAAAGACGCAATGGGAGGAAAGAAGTTCCGTTCTGATGAAGAGGTACGCCACGCGGTGCATGAATGGTTGCGCGGACTACCAAAAGAATTTTTTTTTCTAAAGGAATTTATGCACTTTGTAAGCGCTGGAGGACTTGCACTGAGCGTGGGGGAGATTATGTTGGAAAGTGATACAGCTCTGTACCACTTCTACACAATAAATTATATTTTAATATTATTTAAGGTTTTCATTCGACTCACCCTCGTATATCCAGTTACTGTTACGTCCATTTTCTATTTATATGGCTTATGACGAGTAGGTTTCATATCCAGCTAATTTTCATCTGGTGATGCCCCATAAGAGCGAAACGTATCGCATTCAAGACTGAAATAATTCGAAACTGGTTGCTATAGCACCCTGCCACAATGGAATGGGATAATTTGCATCAATGAGTGGTTTCAGGTAGCTGTGGCACACCTGAAGAAACTTATGAGCTCTCTTCTTCGCCTAACTGATGGCATTATCAAGGCCACAGGCATTACACGGTTTTGGTATGATGCCCCCTGGGGGTGACCAATTTTTTTTTGTTTTTTTTTTGTTTTGTTGGCGTACTTCTGTTTTCAAGCAAAAAGCGTAAGAGGGAAGTCAGCAGGAAGTGAGGAGCTAGTCGGATCCTTAAAGGTGGGCACCACGCCCTTGGCTGGGTCGCGGCGCTAACTTACCGTCTGTGCGCTCTGTGGTGACGCCGGAGGGGGAGAGAGAGAGAGAGAGAGAGAGAGAGAGAGAGAGAGAGAGAGACAGAGAGAGAGAGAGGGGGGGGGGGGGGGAGGGGAGGGTGTTAACGAAAGATAGCAGCGGAGGACGTCGAGGGCAATGCTTTGGGGCCCCTCCCACGGGCAATTAACAGCAGTAGGTGAGGGCGGTTTAAAACATGTTAACTGCCCACTAAAAGGAGCCGGGAACAGCGGGCACGCACGCGAAAACTCCATTGAAACAATCATAAACACGACCGGCGCTCGCCAGAATCAATGGCGGAGGCGTTGCAGGCGAGCCGGCAGCGCGAAAAGATTCTCCGCCGCAGTCACACCACTGCGCAGCACAACTGCCTGTGCGCGTGCTGAGCAGTGTATACCGGAGGGACAGGTCCGCCGCTCACAACTCGCGGCCTTAAGGTCGCCTAACAGGTTCCCAAAATACACCCGAATTATAATTCCCGGCAGCGCGGATAAAGAGCCTTACTCACGCTCTCTAAATAATTTAAAGGACGGCGTTATTTTATCAGCCGTGTAATAGCGTAAGATGTCGCTCCGAGAATAGATCTCCGAGGAGGGAAAAAAAATTAAAATAAACATTCGGCGTAGAAATACGCCGCAGCGACGGCGCGCCGATATTATATTTAAAAAAAAAAAAAAAAAAAAGGTCGCGTCGCACAGATATTTATCGCGCAGTCCCCATTGTCGAAAGAATTTTAATTTTAAATATCGCTTTACATTTAAATTATTAATGTACGTGTGTGCGTGGCCGGGCGGGGTTATTGTGTTTATCAGGAACTGGCGGGCGGCCGTGGCCGCGACAGGTATTAATGTGGCGACGCGTGTTATGTGGACTGCGTTTAATTATAGCGCAGAATGCACAGTCATCCGGCGATCCCGCGCCACGTCATCGCGCCGCGCAGCGCCCGCCGCCCTGATGCTTTATCTGCTTATTGTGTCGCCGTCGGTCCGAAGTGAAAAAAAAAGAAAGAAACGAAAATACAAGCAGGCATGCGTGGCGAAGAAACGGTGGCGTGGGAGCACCACGCACAGGTGGAGAGGGGGAGAAGGAACAGAAATTGAGGTCGAAGAAATAAATGGAAATCAATTACTCAATTTCTCTGGCGACGTATGCGTCATAATACATGCGTAATGACATGCCTTTGTCTACCTTCTTCGCTTAGTATGTTTAACAGAACTTGGTTTCAGCTTGAAAATCTATACTTGTTTAGAATGGTACGACATGCAGTAACAAATTTTTAAATACCACTCCAATATTACACTGAGATGACAAAGTCCATGGTATAGCGATAAGCACATATACGGACACCAGCAGTATGGCGTAGACTAGGTATAAAAGGGCAATGCATAAGCGGAACTGTCATATGCACTCAGATGATTCATG
This sequence comes from Schistocerca piceifrons, assembly GCF_021461385.2. Lineage (NCBI taxonomy): Eukaryota > Metazoa > Arthropoda > Insecta > Orthoptera > Acrididae > Schistocerca > Schistocerca piceifrons. Next base: position 169,219,556 of record NC_060141.1, on the reverse strand, counting down.
TGAAAGGCTTTCAGACGCGATTACGACCGCACAACGGGAACGGCAGTTGGAGCTAGATGCTTGGGACATCCCATTTCGGAAATAGGCAATTCAATATTCCGGGATCCACAGTGTCAAGAGTGTGCCAAGAATACGAAACTTCAGTATTACCTCGCACCACGGACAACGCAGTGGCCGACGAACTTCACTTAACTACCGAGAGCAGGGCGTCTGCATAGGGTTGTTAGTGCTAACAGACAAGCAACCATTCGTGAAATAACCGCCGAAATTAGCGTCGGATGTACGAAGAATGTATCCATTAGGATAGTGCGGCGAAATCTAACGTTAACGGGATATGGAAGGAGACGAGCGACGAGAATGTCATTGCCTACAGCATGACACTGCCTGCAGCGTCTCTCCTGGGCTCGTGACCATACCGGTTGGACCCTAGGCGACTGAAAACCGTGGCCTGGTCGGATGAGTCCCCACATCAGTTGGTAAGAGCTGATGGTAGGGGTTCGAGTGTGGCGCAGATCCCACGAAGCCAAGGACCCACGTTGCCAATGAGGCACTGTGCAAGTTGGTGGTGTCTCCATAATGGTGTGGGCTACGTTTACATGGAATGGAATGGGTCCTCTGGTCCAACTGAACCGATCGTCGACTAGAAATGGTTATTTTAGACTACTCAGAGGGTGTTTGCAGACATTCATGGAGTTCAGTTTTTGTGGGGGACAATGTGCCACGTCACCGGGCCACAATTGTTCGCGACTGTGTTAAAGAACATTCTGGAGCTTCGAGTGAATGATATGGACACCCAGATCGCCTGATATGAGTCACATCGAACATTTACGTGACGTAATCGAGAGGTCATTCTGCACAAAATCCTGTACCGGTAACATTTTCGGAGGTATCCCAAGACTCTCGTCACCGCAGTGTACTTTTTGTTTGTCTCCAGGTAATGTCCCCAGTTCTGGTGTGCATTGGACTCCTCGCGCCAGGATACCGTAAGACGCAGCTACAGGCCACAGCACAAAATGGCGCCGCACAGTGATGACGTGTAAATATGCTGCTCCATTTTGGCTTTTCCATCTTTCTGCGCGCTGCTTTATTGTCCTGGGGGAATGCGAAGAACCTGGTTGTTGTACGTTGTTTGAAAATAAAATGCTCCACAACAAAAGATTGAAAATAAAATGCTCCACAACAAAAGACATCTGGTATTGTATGTTTTCCTTTAATGGTAAACGTTTACTCATTGGATAGTGCATGAATTCATGCACATTTTGAGATTTAATTGTGCATGGAACTGCTAGCTTCATATTACAAGAGTGTAAACAGATTTTGGAAGAAAGGGGGAGGGAGCGACGAAGGGCGCAGTCGGGTTGGACGAATTCAAGCAACTTGCTGAAAAAATCTTTTAGAAACGAACGAACTATAGAATGTGCTGTTATCACATACCCCTTCCGCTCCCCACGAACCATTCCCCATCGTTTTCGTAACTGAGTACCGGCCGGGTGACCAGATTGGGCGATATTTTGCTGCTTGGGACACTAATGATAGAATATTGAGCAATTTTTTTTAAATGCAACCATTTGAGTAATATTTTAGTTGATCAGCGCGAATTTTGGCCGTCACAAACAAATCCAAGTCTGTTTTTATGCACTCATGTCAATTTAAAGTTATCTGCAATTACATTTACCGCTCCACTACCTTGCGAAACATTGAAATACTGCAAGCTCATAGTTCTACCAGCCTCCAAACAACGACTCAATTGCTAACATTAAACTGCTATAGACAGGTAATTGGGCTACAAGGTGTACAACATTGCTTCCGCCGTTTTTCCCCCCAACACTTGAGGCTTTAATGAAACAAATTGGTTTCACATGTATCATGCGAAGTTTTTTACATCGCTGGCCACTACTTACTCCCATCTTTCGGGCAGTGTACGACTCCCGCGCCGAAAAAATTTTTCATCTTTGGAAGTGATCGACGAATCGATCCATTTTGTGACTTCTTCATGAGATCGGAAGTGTTAGTCAGCTAGGCCAAGCGCCATTAATCTAAACAGGTCAGAGGAAGCAATGTCTGGAGAATGCAGCGGATGGGGTAGAACTTCCCATTTTAATGTTTCCAAGTACGTTTTGACCTCTTTTGCAACGTGGGGTCGAGCGTTGTCGTGCTGCAAAACCACTTTATCGTGCCTCTCGCTGTATTGCGGCCGTTTAACTTTTAACGCTCTGCTCAAACGCATTAATTGCGTTCGATAATGAGCACTTGTGATTGTTTCACTTGGTTTTTAACACCCCGTAGTACACGACGCCGAGCTGGTCCCACCAAATGCAGAGCATAATCTTGGAGCCGTGAATATTCGGTTTGGCCGTCGACGTGGAAGCATGGCCGGGATCTCCCCATGATTTTTTGCGTTTAGGGTTATCTTAATGATCCCATTTTTCGTCCCCGGTCACAATGGGATGCAGATATCCCTTCCGTTTTTGCCTCTGAAGCAACTGTTCGGAAACTCACAAACGCCGTTTAAACGTCTCTTAGTTTCAGCTCACACGGGACCCAAGTTCCTTCTATCTGAATCTTGCCCAGAGCTTGAGACGTTTTGAAATGGCTTGCTGTATCACCCTCACTAATCAATTCTTCTTGATTAGACGCGAGTCTTCACTCAGGAATGTCTCCAATTCTGCATCTTCGAAAACATTCTCTCTTCCACCACTAAGCCGGTCTACGACGTTAAAATCACCGTTCTTGAAGCGTTGAAAACACGCACGACACGTTCTTTCACTAATAGCGTCCTTACCAAACGTACTAGAGAGCATTCGACGAGACTCAGCCGCTGTTTTCTTCATATTGAAACAAAACATTAACATTAAATGACGAGAATTAGGATCGTAAAGCCGGCCAGGGTGGCCAAGCGGTTCCAGGCGCTACAGTCTGGAACCGCGCGACCGCTACGGTCGCAGGTTCGAATCCTGCCTCGGGCATGGATGTGTGTGATATCTTTAGGTTAGTTAGGTTTAAGTAGTTCTTGGTTCTAGGGGACTGATGGCCTCAGATGGTAAGTCCCATAGTGCTCAGAGCCATTTTTTTTAGGATCGTAAACTGACATTTTTAATCATGAACAACTTTATGATGCAGACACAAATCGACTAATGTTTGAATGAGGTTATGTTGACCGAGGTCCAAGCTAATTGCCTGACGTCTGTTATTTGTTTCTTTCGACCGCGACTTACGGTTGTCGCCACCTATCGGCAAACGGCAGCAGCAAAGTTGTACACCTTTTATTATAGTAGCGCGTACATATTTTTGAGTTACCATAACGCTTGAAGACGTATCAAAATCGGTTTTCCTCGTCTTTCTTGTTACAAACTTATCCTCAATTAGAAACTATCAGAACAGCACACATCACAAAAACAATAAACGGAAGCACTTGCGGTAAAGTCAACTCCAAGTAAGAACTGAACTGATTAACAAAACACCAACCGATCTCAAGCAAGGCCAACACTCGGTCTTGGGTAAAGTAGGGATGGGCGATAGCCGACATTGCTGTGGATGTACAGATTGTTTAAATCTATCGTTGGCCTTGCTGACTATCGGAACGACGTATCCCTTTTTCGTTACATCACTGAAAATAAAAATATCTTTCAATACCACTATACGGCAACTCGATCGTGTGTAATTTCATTTACGTGATAGGAGGGTTCCGGACCCCCTGGACTCCCCCTCTGGCTATGTCGTTGGAAATAGTTGCTGTTTTAGCGGTGGTGTTAGTGGCGGTATTGGAAATGGTGGTGGTGGTGGTGGTAGTAGTAGTAGTAGTAGTAGTAGTTCGTTGTTGTCGTCGTCGTTAATACGTACGAGCGCGCGCGCACGCACACACACGCAAATTCTCTCTCTCTCTCTCTCTTTTTCTGTATTTCTTCCACTACTAAACTATTGCCTGGTACTTCAGGATATGCCCTATCAGCATATCCCTTGTTTTTGTCAAGCTGTGTCATGAAGAATCTTACTTCCCTGCGCCTATTGAGCAACTATTTGATTTATCCATTTAATCTTCTGCATTCTTCTTTCCCACCAGAATTCAATGTTTCTATATTTTCTTGCCTCTATTGTTTACTGTTCATGTTCCGCTTTCATATGAGGCCATATTCCAGACAAATACTTTCGGGAAAGAATTCTTAAAAGTTTAAATTTTTATTAGTTTTAATACCTTTCTCCTTTTTGGGAAAGCGTTTCTTGCTACACTTACGACGTCAGTGAAAGTAAATAAGCAGTATGGCGAGCGCAAGGGTACGTAAAGCTGTCGTCCACATGTTTACAATGAAACAAACTGGATTCACAACGCACTTGAACGATAAACAAAAGGAAGATTAGGGTTTAACGACAACGGTGTCATTACAGACGAAGCATAAACTCGGATTGCGAAGGAATTCGCCGTGTCCTTTCAAAGGAACAACCCCGGCATTTGCATTTAGCGAAATCACAGATATTTCTTTTGTTATAAATGCAGTCATGGATCACAAACATTTATTAAGTAGGTAACTGATTTCGGTCAGCTATGACCATTTTCAGATCTGAGAGAGTCCAGTACAGTACATAATTCGTGTCACTGCGTATATAAATGGTACAGTCACAGTCAACAATACAAGCTTCGTAACAGAATCCAAAAGTTTTTCTGATTGTCATAGACACTACACATACCTTACGTCGTTAAAGTATTAACACATCTGCTGCAATAGGGTCAATGGCACTCAGAAAAGTTTTTAGATTTTGTGACGAAGCTTATATGATTGATTAATGTGACTGTGCCATCTATATACGCAAAGACACGAACGCACCGGAATCACCCAGGTCTGAAGATGGTCACAGCTGACAGAAATTAAATGCCTAGTTAATTAATTTTTATGAACCATGCCTGGACTTGTATATTTCCTTGCTTGTTGTGAAATCTTATTGGCAATACGTCGCATCTCGTAAATCACGGATGGCCTGAATCTGAATGGCCTCTTGAATGCGAAACCACAGTCTTACTTATTGAGCCGTCTCGTTTTCTTTTAGTGTACTCATTAAAGTACAAGTTCTTTGTAGCTCTTCTTCATCGGCCCAGTTATATCTTTTAGTGGGAAGTTTTCAGTTGCAATGGAATTTACCGTTATGCAAAGTAAAGTTTTTCACAGAGCAGTTCGTGATTGTATGATTTTAACTGCCGCCACCGCTCTTACAAGTGTTCTACTCCTTTTTTTCCTTGTGCTTTTGTCCCGCCTCGGTGCAGGGTCGGCATGGTTAGCGGATTTTGCACGGTTAATCTATGATGTGGCCAGATGTCCTTCCTGTCGCCGCCCCGTAACCCCCCCCCCCCCCCCCCCCCTCCGAGGCGGAATACGAGTACTCCAACTGTCTGTGTGTCGTGTTATTTATGTGAAAGTAGGCGAAAGTTTTCTAAATGTTTGCGAATCGTGTAACTCAGGCGGGACTTGGGCGTCGTGGGATGTAGGAACCCGCCTAAAAACCACATCCACGGTGGCTGTTATACGGACCCTCGTCATTAATGTTCCGGTGTGACATCAAGCGCCGGCACGTCGGCCTGGAACACTGCAGCAGAGAGGGCTGTGAGACGACGTCAGCCAGTAGTACGCTGACCAGGACGACACCACGACTGGAGCGGTCCCTATACGCAGAGAATATAAGCGCCGCTCTGCCTAGCCGCGGCCGCACTAAAAGAGCCGTCATCCAAGCGTTTTAGCCGTGACTTATGAACTGTTGTGTTTTGCTTGCATTGAAATTGTATATACCAAAGGAGACTGATTATTTGCATGTCGCCAAGTGCTTGCGACACCTCTTTGTGAAGGCGCAAAGTTAAGTGTTGTGAATTTAACTTACTGTAATAAAGTCCATTAATAAGATTTGCTTGAATTGTTATCTAGCTATCAGAGAAAACAGCTTCCTAGGCACCCTGCAATAGAGGAGTGGACAGGAAACGACAGTTAATCCGCGGGAGGGACACGATCCGTGGCCGGCGCACCTCCCCGCCCCGGAAGAGGCGCTTTAACACGCGCGGCTATCCGGTTGATTCTTTCAGACGTCCTACTGCAGCATTTACACCGGACAGCAAGCGACGGAAGAAACGGAGGCAGAGTCGTTACATTTCATATACGATACTCCAGCAGAGCGTGCATTTTGTGTAAGCCTTGCGGAACTCCAAGAAACAGCTGCTCGCTGTTATTCAATCCCATCAGATTAGGAGTTATACGCCGCTGCTTCCGCCGGTGTCTTCGAGGCGAGGCCCAGTACGCAAGCAGGCTGTGGTGCGACTCGTTTCTAAGCGCGTAATCGCTTTACACGGAATATTTAGTTACCTGAAAATTCTGTAGACTCTTAGCCAACTTCAGCGAAAAAAAGGCCCGTGGATCTCGCAGAGCTTCAATTCGTTCCGCTACAGGTCTGCGGTAGCAGTCCTCCATTACTGTTGAGATTGTGACCCTACCACGCCCACGAGAGATCGGCCTCAAAAACACTAAAACCATTTCGACTAAGACATACATCACCTTCAAATTACTGTGAAATTACAGCATTCTGGTCAACATAACACTCTTGGTCAATGATTCTGTTAATAGATGGTCTTCGAATCCTCAGGAGAAGCCTGTCTTACTAAATGCCGGATTATGAACATATTTATTCTCGAAATTTGTTAACTGAAAAGAATTCACCTATTAGCTTAGGCAGAAATTCGCGACGACAAGATCAGTTTTCGTTTAAAAAAGGTCATGTTATAAAAATTATAAGCTGTTTCCTACGGAAAAGTCGGCGTCCTTACTAAAGAGTCTGTTTCATGCAATACATTTAATGTTAATAGAATCTCTAACGTCTTGACATTCAAAATTTACATACATTCCTACTTACAGAATATAACCGAAAACCACTCCTGCTTTTGATGCAGATGTGAGTTTAGTAAATCCAATATGAACTGAAATATTTTAGAATTTTGCAGTGAAAAGGAAATTACCTTCTAGACTACTTGGAATACTGTTCTGTGAACACTGCCCGACGTATGAACTAGCTTTATCTCTATGGATTTATTATTGTTAGACGTATTACACGGCTCTAACTGAAGTCAGTCATTTACTAGCACTAGTTCAGTAATTAAAGGTTATTTATGTTTCATGTCAATTTAACGTCATATTAAGGACAAGAGCGAAAGAATGGATGCAGCTAACAATAGTTCCTTCCCTTCCCTTCCCCCCTTCCACATTACATATACAGGTATTGGATACTGTTTTACATGTCAGTCCTTCACACATGGAATAGGTCTATTCTAGTTATTTAGGAGCCATCTCAGTTAACAGATGATCATTTGGCTAATTAATAGGAAAACCAAAGGGAATTTTGAGGAATTTCTCTCTCTCTCTCTCTCTCTCTCTCTCTATCTCTCTCTCTCTCACACACACACACACACACACACACACACACACACACACACACACACACACACACACACACAGATTGAAAGGTCTCTGTTGGATTCCTTTCATGTTTATTTCTTAAAACTGCTGTCATTTACGGCATACATTCCACTTCTAAATTTACTGTGGTGTTTCTGACTATTTGGGAGGAGACTGAGCACTGGAACGTGTTACTTTTACACATAATCAAGAACGATCTGTCACACTACTACACTTTAAAACACAGTTTATATGTAATTCATGTCACACAGTCTCATACGGAACCTACATCTGCTATCTTTTATATACTGTATATGATAAGATACTGTCATCCCCCTTCCCTTCTGTGTGAAAGGATGAATGAGCAAATGTATTTCTAGTTGCATGCTTGATGGTAGCAGACAAGCCCTGTCTGCTAGAGAACAGTAGGACCAACGTCGGAACAGGTAGCTACGCTTTCTAAAAGCAAAGAGGTTTCTATTCTTAGTATGGTCCTGTCCGTCCCTTGTCATGTTGGTATAGGAAGCTGCCTCTCTAGTCACTACCGTTTGTATCTGTGAGGCACCCCTCAGGAGGGACCCACGGCAGTCGGTCCGCGGCGAGATCTGAAGTGGTAAGATCTCCGGCTAAGCGCGTCTCTCGTAAGTCCGTAGGACAATGGATTTCTTAAGTTCAGCCTAACTGAAAATTTAATCACCTTTATTTCAGGTTTAGCTCTAAAATATCTAATGTTATCTTAAATTGCAACGCAGTGTAATTCGAGTGTGAAGTTCAGAATATCTTCCAGTAGTTGCTTTGTCACTACTTTGTGAGTAAAGTTGAACCACGTGTGGATGATCCGTAACTCTAACTAAGATCATCAATCTTAAATGCGAATGTGCGTGAGATTATAAAGTCTCGTCTTGACAATATTTTTCAATATAGCAACTTTTCTTTATCTTCAACCCACGTGGGGTGCACTTTGTGGGACCAGTACCACGTGCTTATACAATTGTTTGACCCATCAGGTTAATAGTAAGACGACAGTAACCAGTTCGAGGTTTTTCTTTTGTAATTTGTGTTTCGATGTAATTCATTTTAATTATCAAAATTATTGTGGAGTTCGGCCTACACTCTTTGTGTAAACCAAGTTGACCACGTGAAGCATGTAGTGTAATCATCAAAGTAGCCCTCAGCTACTCTTTTCGGGAAGATTTCACAGAGAGTTAGTATGAATTTAGTATACCAGTGTGTGGTAATTTCATGACGGACAGGATTGCGCTACGAACGTAACTTCTTTGGGTGAAAATTGAATCGGTTGGTTGTGATTAATTTCCTCTTGCATATGTTTCAACGTTCTTTGTGTGTTATTTTATGAATGCAGTGTTGTATGCAGTCTCCCAATCTTCGCTCCGTATCTGATGTGTTCCGTACGATTACAAACTCACATTTTCATAATCCTAAATAAGGCACCAGTCTAGTTGTGAATCAAGTTTAATATGCTGAAATTTTAACTGAACAATGATCAATGTTAAAATAAATTTCCAAATATAAACTGGTTTATTTCTTTTCATTTAAATTGTCTTTTTACATATATCTCACCGGTTATCGTAAGATGTCTACTAAAAGATTATAATTAATGTTAGTCTGGTTGGGAATTTGGTAAGCTAGGCTGGATACCTGGTGAAACAGTTGCTCAGTAATGCAAAGTTAACTTCTCCAGATAGCTCACGGCTTTTAACCAGCTTTTATTGTCTTGAATATCGGCACCGCTTTCAGAACAAATTAATTCATCAACATTACAACATAAAACACGCGCCGGTGTGCCAGACTCAGTAACAGAATATCTATGTACCTGCAATATGTTAGCCGTCCGCGGTGGTCTAGCGGTTCTAGGCGCTCAGTCCGGAACCACGCGACCGCTACGGTCGCAGGTTCGAATCCTGCCTCGGGCATGGATGTGTGTGATGTCCTTAGGTTAGTTAGGTTTAAGTAGTTCTAAGTTCTAGGGGACTGATGACCACAGATGTTAAGTCCCATAGTGCTCAGAGCAATTTTTTTTTTTTTTTTTTTTTTTTTTGCAATATGTTAGAAAGGTTTAAAAGATCTGTATGTGATATTTTTTCATGCTGGGGAAACAGTAGCAAAGTGTCTGAAAGGTAAAAAACAATATTCTATCCACACAGAACAAGCCGCAACATATGTAGCGTTTTTCAACTGAATCCAAGACCTTTCTTCCTCTCTGAGCATTCATCAACCAGTATTTAAAAATTCCTAGTTGTCAAAAATACCCAGAGGCCTTCCGTCTTGTAAGACAAATTTCGAGCTGGTAATGGCATTACACATTTTTCAAACAGCTACAGCCTTTGGACCGAACTCAGCTCAGTGGCATTTGTTTGAAGGCGACAGAGTATTATAGAACGACTCATATGGTACAGGAGATGAAAAGTAGATGAAAAGTGTGTACAAGCACAGTGA